>NC_066592.1:6317500-6617500 GCF_905475345.1 Vespula vulgaris | reverse complement strand
CTGTTTAATATGATTTATCGCTGTTATTGTATAAAGCGTAGATATAGATATTGGCGAATGAGAAATTTAAACAAAATAAAAAACAGAGAGAAATAAAAAAAAGAAGAAAGGAAAAAGAAAATCAAAACGGATAACAAGCGAAGGAACAAACACAAAAGTTCAAAACTTTTGTCTCTTTAAAGAAAGAGAGAAAGAAAGAAAGAAAAAAAGAAAAGAAATCACATGTATAACTACATCGTATGTTGAAAATTAATATATCGTATAGATCATAGAACCATATAAAATGAATTGAACGAAAATGAACGCATTAATAGAATAAACACGCACCCATATATATGCACATATCTTTGATATGGAAACAACGACATGATCTCTATCGTTTGTCATTACTCGAGCGTGTCTCTTTTCACGCAAAGTCGATATTATCCGTGTCGTGTATCAACAATACGAAGAATTCGTAGCCGTCGGCACGAATGGCTACTATGTTCTTTTTACGGACGGCTCGTAGAAACGTGCTAAGGTGACTCGATACCTACATGGATACATAGGATACATACAGACATACATACATAGATACAATAGATACATACATACATACATACATACATATCTCGCGACGCGCCACTTCAAAATTCCACTCGCGTGTCCACGCTTTCGTCTTCTCGCAAACACCGTTCTCTCTTCGATAGATCCCCCTCCCTCTCCACCTACCCCTTCCTCATCCCTTCCTTCTTTTCTTTCTTCTTATCTTCGTTTCTTACGCTACGCACGATCTTCTCTTCCGTAAATTCCTCGATAATCACCTTCGCTTTCTTTTCACTTGAAAACGTTCGAATAAATGTTCGTAATGTCCGGACATTATACGTATAAATGTTTCACCGCTAATGCGTTTTTCATTAAACGTATGTATTTATCTTATACTTTGTTACGAATAGTATATCGTTTATATGTACACATATATAGACATATTATAAATTCTAGCTTTTTAGGAGTTATAGAAGGTTATCAATTTTATATTTGACGTGTATTTAATACTATGTATATCGAAATGCGTGAGGTTTTAATAAAACGAGTCAATCGAAATAGAAGCTTTTCCAATTGAGCTTTCATCGATTTCGAGCGATACCACCACCTCGTCGAAAATTTCTACATTTGTACCCCACGCTCTCTGTCTCTGGTTGTGGTTGAAAATCAAAAAAAAAAAAAAAAAGAGAAAAATAAATAAAAAATCAAATCGCCCACTACTCCTAACCATAAATTTACTGTAAATTCTACGTTATCAATTTCTCATATTTATCCAATTTAACCGAGAACATAAACGAAGGTAAACAGGGTAAACGGAGTAAAACCAAAAGCTCATTTGGTTGTTCCTAGTGATCGCAGCACTTATGCTTTCAACATTCAAGAGATTAAGCGAATGAGAACGAGCTTAGTTCTAAAATTTGCGAAAGTGGTATCGTGTAATCCGACACTGATCCTATTTTGAAATTGTGAAAATGTACAATTTTGAAGTTGCAAGAAAACAGACGGAAGATAAGGATTGGGAAGTTAGACCCTTAACAAATTCGTCCTTCTTTTAATTCCTTTCGAATGCCGTATTACTTTTCGATACGTATTACGCTTCGATATGCAAAAAAAAAATTGAGAGAAAAATAGAAAAAGATAGAAAACAGATAAAAAAAAACCTATGAAAAAGATCTTTCTTTTTTTTTTTTTTCTTTTCATCCCCTCATCCCCCTCGTTATTTCCTCCAACGTAGTTACGCGATTATTACAAACGTAATTGTCGCAAGGATAGATACTCACCTGCAAATCCAAGAATGTCGTCTTCTGGGCACGTTGCTTGGTGGGACAAGGAGGAGTGGGGCAGTACCTTTACTTCCGGTGCCACTGCCGGCTCCCCCACCACCATCGCCAGCCGGAAGACGAAGCTCCGGAACTTGAAGGCTGCTCATCGTTGGTCGTCCTATGAGCTTAAAGCTCGAGGTCACCAGCAGCAAAACATTGTCTTCTTCGTTCTCTCCTCATCTCGAACGACTTTATCTTCCTCTTCTATGAACTTCGACATCACTCTTTTTCACTCGTAAAAACGTTCGAGCTAATTGCTTTCCTTCTTCATTTTCGTTGCCGCGAAAAGTCGGAAATATATCACAAACGATTTTCGCGTCATTTCTTTTCCGAAAAATTCGAGGTCAATCCAACGAGCGTGACATCTGTTATTTTTTTTTCATTTGGAAATTTTGTACATTCATTAAATAACGAATGGGAATCGAGAATCGAGAATCGAGAATCGAATTTATTCGAAGATACTTTCATGAAGTCGGAGTTATGTAAAAAGACAGAGAGAGAGAGAGAGAGAGAGAGAGAGAGAAGAAAAGAAAAATAAGAGGAAAAAAGGACAAGATCAAAAAGACATTTTCTTTGTTGATTTACGAATAAAACGTAAGTGATCGTTGACATAAGAGAAGTAACTACTAGCGGCTGGTGCTAAAAACTTTCGATTTATGACAAGGCTAGTGAAGCGCCAGGTTTTCCGATGATACTGTCTGTTTGGTGCTAAAATGTTTTTTTCTTTTTTTTTTCTTCCCTCTCCACGAGCAAACATGACAAGTACGAGAGTAAAGATTAATATAGATCGAGAATGTAAACGAGAGATCTCGGTTCGATGATAAATCATTGATTATTAGTCTAATAGAACGTCAAAGATTTTTCCAACGTGGAGATATAAAAAAGAAAAAGAAAAATAAAAAAGGAAATTAAAAATAAAAATTAAAAAAAAAACCATTTATCTTTCTCCGATCTGAAGTTCGATCTACAGTTCTTCTTTTTCTTTCTTTTTTTTTTTTCAATCGATCGAGACATCAAGCCTGTCCCTAAACTTACTTCATCGTTTACATGAATCGAGTTTATTTAATAAAGATCAGAAAGATTTTCTTCTCGGAGTACGTTGCAATTAGCGAACAAATATGACAATACTGGTAATAATCGTTTCACCGATTATATATCTCTCGGCTTAAAAAACGTTTTATGTCGAGAGGAAGAAGTGATAACTCTTTTGGAATGTTACGAGATTCGACGATAACATCTAACGCGTTCTCGATCATCTATCTAAGTAAATAATTATTCTAGATAACTACCCCTTTAAGAAAGGGCGTGATGCAGCGGCGATGATTTTATTTTTTATTTTATTTTTTTTTTCTATTATTTATAACTCGAGCATTATCGATTACGACGACCTACAAAACATATTCTTATCGCGTTGGTCAAAACGTAATCCTTAACGCTATTTTAACGTTGTTGTTTTTAAGAGAGAGAGAGAAAGAGAGAGAGAGAGAGAGAAAGAAAACAAAACGTAACAGGACAAAAATGGAAACAGAAAAAAGAAAAGGAAAGAAAAGAATTACACGTTTAAACGCAACGTCCTCGCACAAATACGAGCTTAACTGTCGCAGCACGAATGTATCCGATCTTTCCTAGTAAAGACTCGGCGTGAATGCAGCGAGAAATCGGTTAAGTCGCCCATTTGAAATTCAAATGACAAAAGGGAAATACGGTCGGCTGGCGATGCCTTTCCAAGTAACTCGTTATCAAGCTTCGCCCTGCAAGCAAAAGGTTCTCCTACCATCCCTTTACTCCACGTCGAATCTACATTTTATCTCGCGAGAATCGTGTGACTACGAGACGACGCTTTGAACTTTGACTACCACATTGAAAATCGGAAAATATAGGGGTAGGGGGAGAAAAAAGAAAAATAAACAAAATAAAGAAAAAAAAAAAAGAAAAGAAAAGAAAAGAGACAAGAAAAGAAAAGAAAGAAAAATCTTTAGTCGATCGATACACGACGGAAATTTCATATTCCATTATATTTCTCTATTTTATTTTTCTATACTATATTCGATACCGTGTTCGAATGTAACGTAATTAATATTGGCTCGCTTCTGCCTCCATCGTAAGTCCCAACTAAAATCACATTAAGTCGTTTACTGTAAACATAATCCTCGATGAACGTAGGCGTACAACAGCTTCTCAAAGCGTTCTACTCTAAAAGCGTACGACAGTGTAATGAAAATGGCCGCGATTATCTTTCACGGTATCTTTAGTCGTCAGAGGACGAAAATTAAATTTTACGATGAAAAGATCTACGTGATAAAAATATTCGCCATTAGAATGTACGCTTTTGTACGTGATCAAACGAGAAAAGGAAGAAAGAAACGAGAGAAAAAAAGAAGAAAAACAAAACAAACAAGAAAGAAGTTATCCAAGATAACAAGGACAAAATGTTACGGTATTGAATTCGCTAGCGTGTTAGACGATCGATCGATCTGTTTATTCGTACGTGTTTAAAACGATGAAACAAATTATAACGATCCTTATACGCAGTATTATGTCGCTGTAAAATGAGTATTAAACTAGAGTATTAAAAAGGCGAATTCGTAGTAAATTAACGATAATTAAATTACAACTATAATATTATTTAACGATTGATCTTCATTGTATATTCGTTGTATTCGTTTCTACGCAATAAGATGTCGTTAATATATCAAAAAATATCTAATGTGTACGATCAACGCAAGATAATCTGTACTTTCGAACTAAAATGAGCTTGATACAAGCGTCAAAGCTGTTTCAGTTTTCTATCCATGGTACTATATAGGATCCCATTGTAAACAAATGACAGTAACGAGATACAGAGTCCGATTCACAATCCGTTACTAAGAGAAACCGTACGGAATCGTTTTACGATGTTGGTAACACACGCCATTCGTGCATTACACACTGACAAATGTTAATTAAATACCCAAGCTGGAAGAAGAGAGCTAGGAAACGTAAGTTAAACAGTTGCTTGTATCTATCATTAGAGTTACGTGGTAAATACAGTAGAGATACAGTAGAGGTGTACAACGATTGCGTTCTTCTCGTTAATTACGTTCAGATTAGACTGGAGATGAGTAAAACGTAAGGGCGAATCTAAATTGAAATATTTCGTACTTTCGGACACTGTCGTAGTAAAATATTCGAGTCCTTCAACTTGCAAACGAAGCTGGTAACGAAAAAGTCATTTACTTTGTTCTAAATTAATGGATTTTAATCCAATTAAAACTAGTTTAATTAAAATAAAATATATATATTATATATATGCGTGTGTATGCGTGTGCGTGCGTGCACGAGTATACGTTACCTGATATATAAAAAGAAGAAAAATGAAAAGATGGAAAAAGATTGAAGTTAAAACACTTTTCCTTGAGGCTTCGATCTCGTGCCGATGTTCACTTTACTACGATCTAACCGTGACTGTCGCGATCATCTATAGACGAAACAAAGAGGAACGAAATACAGATGAAAAAGAAAAACAGCGGTCACATTGACATAAGAAACGATCAATGATATAAACGACATCCGTATTTACATGTCGACATTGGAAATGTTTTCACATATAACTAATGAAACAAAAGGAATAATAGCATCGTATTGATTTTATGTTTCAATGTAAACATTAAACTTAAGACGATCGAGAGTTATTTACATCAGTTCTAAGAAAGAGGAAAAAAAGAAAAGTAGCATAAGAAGGGAGAATTAGATCATCAGCTATCAACTTTCAATGACGTAATGTGCGAAACAAAAAAAAAAAGAAAAGAAAGAGAAGATTAATAATAATTTTGCATCGTAAGAGTCTTTAAATCTCTCAAGTGAATATTACAAATTAAATCTCAATAATGACGAGGAGTAGCTAATGCATATACAACGTACATATATATGTATATATATATTTATATATATATATATATATTAAATCTACAAAGCATGAAATTTCACGAGGGCAATCCTCGTGTTCTCTCGCTTATCGTTTATTGGTATAATAAAGCGACGACGAGGTATTACGAGGTAAGGATTTGCCGACAAATTGGAAGCATAATTCATATACAAAGCTAACCACTGAATTTTAACCATAAAAATTATCAAACGACCGAGTCAATTACATGTACTTATACATATACATACATGCATATATACGTATCTTCTTTTTTTTTTTTTTTAAACGTTTTCTCGGACAATTAAAATTAATCGTATACATTAGACACGATTGATGCGTTCTTGATTATTAGAAAATTTTAACGAAACGAATTCAGTGAACGTAAAGAACGAAAAAAATAATAAAAATGGGATCCGAGGCATTTTCCTTCGAGGAGACGAAGAAGAAAGAAAACGCAAAATGGATCATTGAAAAAGAAATAAAGATCACATTGGTTTTTTCTTTTTCCTTTTCTTTTTTTTTCTTTCTTTTTTTTTTCTATATCACCGACAACACATACACTTAAAACGCATATGTAGTCACACCCACGACGAGCATAGACAAAAGACAAAGGTAACGACGATGTCGGGGCCTTTTACAAGCAGAGAGAAACAACGATATGAAGCGTAACAATGGAGCTCGAACAAGCATGATAAAACGCGAGTGACGCTTGGTTATAACCGAGCATGATCGATTGTTGCGAAACTACCTCGTACCTGCTAGTTTAAACAATATCTTGTTAAACAAGAGAACCTACAAGAACAATTTTTCATGTTCTTTTTTATTCTATTTTCTTTTTCTCCTTCGTCTTCTCTTTTTTTCTTTTTTTTTTTTACATTCGAATAGACAGAGAAAGAGAGAGAGAGAGAGGGAATATCTCGTTCAAAAATCGTTTCGATGATTTTCCCGAACGAGATTTCGTTCGAAAGTCGTTTCAATGATTTTCCTACGAAGATTTACTACGTTTCATCAATCGTTTTGAATCGAAATAGAAGTAGATTTTACGATTGACAAAGTACTTGATTCGAGAGAGAGAGAAAGCTTGTTACACTTCTCGCATTTTTGACGAAAAGCTTTTGTGGAAAAGTAGCGATTAACGAAGCCGTATATAGTATATAATAGATACGTACGTACATATGTACGAATGTATGTAAGTTACGTACTACGTAAGATCGCGGTTGTAACGAGCAATCTTCGATTGTTTGCAATGATCTCTCTCTTTGAAATTTAGAATCGTTCTATCATTCTGGATATGATCTGTAGTCCATTGAAAGTCGAGGTCAAACGAGATGATCGTTGATAACGTCGATCATCGTAATGTAAATCCTTTATGCAAATCCAACTATGGGAGATAAAAAGAAAAAAAGAAAGAGAAGACGCGTCGGATGGATCTTTGCGATTTTATACTTATTCCCAAGAGTGTCATCGATTCTAGCTGAATCCTTTGTCTTTCTCTTTGTCTTTATCTTTCTTTTTCTTTAAGTTTTGACAACGCTAAGATTAACGAAACTCGTTCGCGTTTTAAAGGTCGAATATCTTCTAACGCAAGAGACACAAAGAGCGAGATACGATTCCGAATTTTCAATTCTTTTTCGACATTCGAATTCAATTCGAGGTGGCACGGTTTACAACGCTTTGAAAATCTCATTGAACTATTCGTATATAAGTCGAGAGACGAATCCACGCGATATCCGTTAAGAAATAGTGCGAATCGTTCGCTCGAGAAATACCATAAAACCCCGAAAAGCGCTATTTTTCTCTTGTCGACGATCAAATGCCATCGAAATAAAAATCTAAGAAAAGCTATTCGTTTTAAGAATCGTATACTTGTTATTATTGTTTCGTTTTGAGGTAACACAAGAGGTATTTTTAAGGGATATGACCAAACGACGTACACGAAATTACTTTACGATCCATCGAAATGTTGTCCCCGTTGGGAAATACAAAAGCTAATCGAATAATCGATTAATCGACGAGAACTTTCAAAACAGAGGAACCAACCAACTGAAACTCTACAATAGCTTTTCACATAGAAAAACCGAAACGAATTTTCCTTTGGTACAAATTTTCTCTTACACTCGTCGTCGTCTATAGTCGATGGTTAATAAGGGCCATCTCAAAGTCGAACTTTTCGCTTACCGACAATATTTAAACTTCAATTTACTCACGGCTGAAAGTTTACCGAGTAACTTCATGCAAATCGAAGAAGACGGAAGTTTAGAAAAAAAAAAGAAAAAGAAATAAGAAAAGCTTCGGAAGACATTTAACTCGGTCCGAAAACTCTATAATCTCTTCGAACGTTTTCTCTGTCACTAGTATTAGTTGTAAAATCGTATTGCGTATCAAAGCTCTCTCTCTCTCTCTCTCTCTCTCTCTCTCTCTCTCTCTCTCTCTCTCTCTTTCTCTCACTTTTTTTCTTACACTCTCACGCACGTTTTCGTTTCCCACGTCGAAACTGTATTTTAAAGAAAATCTTCGAAAGAGGAAGGAAAACCTCGACGCCTTTATTTCTTTCCTCGACGATTTTTCGATTACAGCGGCGTTAAAAAAAAAAGAAAAAGGAAAAAAAATATTAAAAAGAAAGTAGTAAAAAATAAATAAATAAGGAAGAAAAAAAGAATAATCTTTACGAGGATCAGATTTAGTTGGAAACTTTAATACAATATTCCGTCGACTTGTGATTTTGCATTAAAATACGTCATATTACTTTTCTTTACTCGACAATAACGAAAACGACGAAGACGACGTAGTTGAAAAAGAAAGAGAGAGAGAGAGAGAGAGAAGGACCGAGAGAAAAAGAGTGACAGAGAGAGAGAGAGAGAGAGAGAGAGAGAGAGAGAGAGAGAGAGAGAGAGAGAGAGAGAGAGAGAGAGAGAGAGAGAGGAGGGCGTGGGGATGAGAAGGAGGGAGATTAACTAAACAACGAATAAACTAACTACGTATATGCACACGTGGGCGCGAACTATTCATTACCCTTGGACATTTAGAAAAGTCAACAGTGATGACGACGACAATGTTTCAAAACAAAACGTGATATTATTTATCGTTAACCGTGTATCATCCTTTGGACAGCCGTCATCTAACTTTGTTAGAGAATTCTTTCGACGATGCGAATTGCACGTATCTAACTACGTATATCCCAGGTATACCAATATGTAATAAAACTACGTATGTACGTTAAACTATGTACGTACGTACGTACGTATGCATGTAGGTACGCACGTAGCAAATGTGTAATCTCGCCAAACACAAAACCTACAGATCGCGACCTACATTTTCCTGGACAGTTCGTCGAAGACGATCATTCATACATTACAAATCTCACGTATCCCAATTGATTTCGCGAAAAAAAGCGATGACAAGGAAAGAATAATATTCAAAGGAACAGAAACTCTGCTTTATCCGTTTCTTTCTTATTCACTTTTTTCATTCTTTCTTTCTTTTTTTTTTAATACGTCGATGATAAATGGAGAAAAGAAAAATTACAATGTATTCAATTAATCAAATAGAAATCTACTTCTGTCAAATTTCGAGACTTCATTAGGACAATATTTCAAATGTCAGGAATCGATAAATTTCGTACGAGAATGCGTTCTCTTTCTCTCTCTCTCTCTCTCTCTTTCTCTTTCTCTTTCTATTCGAAACCCGTGCAATTTCGCAAAACGAACGACATCAGGAAATTATAGGCAACGTGACGCTACCGTAACGTCGTTCGTGAAATATTCGAGCTCGCGGTTATGGATGCGATCATCGCGATTCGCCGAAACGCTCCCAATGAAATGTTCCATCAACCGCATACGAATTCCCTTCGTCCTACGTACGATCCTAGGGTACGACCCTTGGAATGTCCATCATCCCAATCATTACCCAGACGAATCTATCGCAAACTAGAAGCTACTTTGATGATTACCAAATCGATGGACTCGAATATCTATGAACCGTGAATTTTCCTGTGGTTTGAAATTATTAGAAAGTAATAAAAAAGATAAAGTGAGATAGGGATAGATATAGAGACAGAAACAGAGAGAGAGAAGAAAACATTTATTTTGATTAAAATAGAATAACCAATGAAGAAAATGAAACGGAATGTAAAGGAAACAAGATCGAAGTTATTCTTGATAATAATTAGAAAAAAGAAAAAAAGCAAAGAGGAAGAAATAAATGCAAAAGAAAAGACGTCGTCGAAACTATCGATCTTATTTTCATTCGTGAATCATCGTATAATGGGGGCTTCTCATTCCCCTTTTGAAAGCTTCCGATTTCGCTCGACGTAGGATTTAGCCTACTCGACTCGATTGGATGACTCGCGATATGGTTGGTGTCACAAAAGAGGGATGCTTCCATCCTATGCCTTTTTCGCCCTTTGAAACCCTTAGAAAGACAATTTTAGTATCGGTTAGCAGAGCCTTCCGTTTGTTAAGAAGAAAAGAAAGATCGCGTGACAGAGACAGAGAGATAGAAAAAGAGAGAGAGAAAGACAGTCAGACAGACAGAGACAAACAATTAACCTTTGCCGCGAAATCCGAGTCTCACTTTTGTTCCCGGTGGTCTAGGCTTTGGCGTGCGTGCGCACACAATCTAGTAGTACTAATTAACTCTTTAGAGACAGAGTCGAGACTGAACAACGAACGAACTGGACGGTGAACTTGGTTGATGAACTTTGTATACATCTCTACGTTGTATACATCTCTCTCTCTTTCTCTCTGTTTCTCTCTATCTTTGTCAATGAATAAGAAGATTGCTGACCTTCAATGACCTTACGATCGTTTAAAAATTCACAAATAAAAATATTTTCCTACTGGCCTGTTAACTGTACGTTGATAAATATGCATACATGTACATGAAATATCATCGATATGTATGCAGAATATATAGTGCGTCTAGATAAGAGGAATTCTGGCGAATACAAAACGATTGGCCAAAGGCAACGATTATCTCCGTCGAAAATAGAGAGAGAGAGAGAGAGAGAGAGCGAGAGAAAGAGAAAGAGAGATGGAGAATAGATGAGAGTAGTTACAGCTATTCTCTAATCCACTTCGACTCCTAGTTCATGCCGGCCTCCATTGTCGAGAACGATGGTAATGTGTAACAAATCCAATAAAGCCCAAGGGAAATACGTAGGTATGCGAAAATAATAAAAGGTAAAATTAATTATAGCGATATTAATCTCTCTAATGTTGTGGATAGATAATTATTTCAAAGACCGATTATTTGATATCGTCGATATTAGTTGGAAAATTCAAAATACGTACGTACGTACGTACATACATAGGTATATATGTGGAAAAGAGCGAGAAGGAAATGACGATAGCTATTATTCGATATTTCATAAGTATTTCAAAAAAGAAAAAAATAGATATCAGAAACAATTATCGCGAAGCATTTAAAAGGGTTTAAGGAAACGTCCGATGATGTGGCTCATTATGATACGTACGGCACGAGCCAATGTTTATTTCCTCTTGAACTAACCTCCCGTTGACTCGAGAGGAAGAAGCGGCCTGTGAAAGGGTGCTAAAAGGTTATAATAAAAATATGGCGAGGGTAAAGCTTATCATTTTCTCTTTCCATCCTTTTCTTTCTTCTCTCTCGGTCGTCGAAGCCGAGGGCTTATGTGCAGAGATTTCCGCATGAGCTTTCTCGTAACAACGTTGTTTCCTCCACAACACGACACATAACGACGGCAAAAGAGTGAAAGAGAGAGAAAGAGAGAGGAAGAGTGATATAGAGAGAGGGAAGAGAGCGAGAGAGAGAGAGAGAGAGAGAGGAATACAGACAGAGAGTAACAGTAGGTCGCAAAAACGTGTACACCGATATGACGCTACCACGCCCTAATTTCTTTCGCACGACAAAGCGATTACAAGGTTGCGCGCGCGCGCGTGTAACACTTGCATCGTCCATCGACACGTTAAATCACATCGTCTCTCTCTCTCTCTCTCTCTCTGTCTCTCTTTGTATCATCCATAAACCGATCGATCGATCGCCAATTCGATATTCTTTTCACGTTACCGCTTCGTTCACGAACCACTCTTTAAATCTATCTCCGTGAGTTGGAGGGTTCAAAGGTCAAACAGTTCCATATCCACTCGCATTTCAACCTGTTCTCTCGTACGCACACAGTTCCCATAACAGTTCGGTCTCCGCCGAGCGAGATTTTTATCGAGAAAGCTTTTCATATTCCTCTTATTCTTATTCTTATTCTTATTCTTATTCTTATTTGTATTCGTATTCGTATTCGTATTCGTATTCGTATTCGTATTCTGATTCTGATTCTTCTTTCTCATTTTTCTTCTTCCACGACTATTTTCTTCTTTTAGTTCGACGATTCGAGATAAATCTTCGGTTCGTTCAAGTTTTTTGCTATTTCGAAGATCATTTTTTAAAAAGCACGATAATTGATCGAAAGCGAATACGTAATCGACACGGGTCTCTCGTTCTTAGTCATTTTTCAAATTCACGATAGAGAAAGGATGATAGTTGTTCGATACGAGGGGCGTAAAGTTTGAAACGTTCGATTCCTTTTTTTTTTCTACGATCGCAAGTAGAAACGTTTCTCTTTGATCGGACGTACGTACGTAATAAATTCGATGAATAGTCATAAATATGTAAAATAATCGAGAAATATGAGAAAAGTTTAATCTATGAATCGATATCGCATTAGGTTCGTCGAAATCGCCGTTACAAAGCCATTAGTAATTATACTAATCGTAAGCTGCAAGCAACGACAGGGAACGTTTGAAATACCTATGGATATTGCTTGGTAAACGCCTTTTAGGCACCGCAATCATGCATCCAAATAACGAGTACGATCGTGCTGGACATACCAAATGCGTTTGTTCGTTGAGCTCGACACGACTGTGGTTGACAAAACGCGATAAGAGTCTGACGGTTTGCAACGGCCGTGGCATGAAATTCATTACCGTTCATCTTGAATATACCGATAGAATGATTGTATGCGTACGAGCGTATATGTGTTCGTGCATGCACGTGTAACTGCATGTAATTCAACAAATTGTTTCGAAGCTGCCTTGGACAGTTCGCTGGTACGATTTAATAAATCGTTTACAAAAGACTATGTTGTTTTCCCGTGTCGAAGACGACAATAATAATCGATCTCTCGTTATTTAAATGATCGCGCAAAGAGGATATGACGTCGAATCGATGAAGTATGTAATATAACGAACAAATGAGATAGTGTCGATTCGTGAAAGAGATGAACGTGACAAATGAACGTTCCAAATGTACTTTCTCTTCTTCTCTCTTGTATTCTTGTATTAATGTATCACAATCATACCTGGATCGTGTATGGTGAGACACGAGTCAATTTGCTAACGCCAAGGATATATGTATGTATGCTGAATTAATTATTACTTTCTGTCATAACCATGACATCTTGGATACTTCATCCCCACGTTATATTTGCAATGGTTCGTTGTAAAGACGAAGAGAACGAAGAAGAAGACGAAGAAGGAGAAAAAGATAAGAGTAAAAAAAAAAAAAGAAAAAAGAAAAAAGAAAAAGAAATGTCGTACGTGTATTTATCCACGTGGCAAGGACGCAAAGATAAGAATAAAAATCACGGTACCAACCAACGAGCTTAATTGCTAGTATCATAATTTATAGTTATGAAATGGTGTCCATACGAACGGAATAATTAAGATTAACAGCGCGTATGAAAAAGCAGCCTACGTGTTTCTTCTCAACGTCAAATAAGCTCATAATCGACAGGATAGTTTATCATAGTCAACGTTTCGAACGCTCGTGATAACGTATAATTTTGCACGATTTCTTGTCGTCTCTTAACGATATTGCACTTCCACCTTCATATTGCATTATTAATGATAACAACTTCATTTCGCTTTTTCTTCGATCTAAAATCACAAAAAAAGAAAAAAGAAGAAAAGAAGCAAAGAAGAATACAAAAAAAAATCTCGTAAGAAGGACAAAACAATTTCTAATTCTCTGTATCGTTCTCTTACGTATTTCCGAAACGTATTAGTCATGTCATGAAAATAAAAGAAAGTAGAATAAGATAAAAAGAGAAGAAAGAAAGAAAGGAAAAGAAAAAATAAAATGAAAATATAAAAAAAGTTATAAATAATAAAATAAATTGGATTACGCAGATTTGTAGAAAACGTCACGGTGTTGTTCTCAACAAGACAAACACATTCTCGGTCTCTTCTGCTGCTTCTCCTCCTCCTCCTCCTCCTCCTCCTCTTCTCTCTCTTTTTCTATCTATCTATCTATTTATCTCTATCTCTCTTAGTCATTTTCTCTTACGAGAGAAGCTCGCTTATGTTTACGTCACAACGTATCAATATTAGCATGGCATCATTGGAGTCTCTGCGTCCATTTGCCGAATGTAGTATCTATAACCGATCGTGTGTCAGAGCGTGTTATGTCCATAGATTGTTGGTAAACCACATGTCATCCATAGCAGAGAGCTATCGATCAAATTGCTAAAATCGTTCGCAAAAGCTTTAAGATTTTCCAAAGGAAAGTCGTGCACGAAGGAGTGTGTCGTCGGAGTTTGTCGCGTTGTTGACTCGATTTTTTTTTTTCTTTTTTTCTTTACGAACATACCACCAAAGGTGGAAAAAAAGAAAAGAAGAAAAAAAACGAGAGAATGTGCAGCCAGAGCGGCACTTTGGATTACACGTTTTCCACTTGTCGCTGATCCGACAACGACGACGACGACGACGACGACGACGAAGACGAGCTTTATCTCAGAAACTTGCACTTCTATACCACTTTTCTTTATACTTAAGAGGACATACCCGCCGCATTTACGTTCTTTCGACAAGATTCAAGGGCAAGTTAAAAATCGGCCCTGTTCTAAGCTCCCCGAATCTATCGAGCGTCCATCGCGAACATTTTTGTAGTTGCATTTACCACTGCAAGAAAGACGTTGGCATGAAATTATTTTATCGAGTGGAAGTTTTCACCCTTTCTCGATACATCTAACAACGGTTCATTGGTAAATCTGATTTTTCTCTCAAATTCCAAAGTTGAGAGAAAAAAGTGGCAGACGGACAGACAGATGGATAAATAGACAGATAGACTGACGGGTAGACGCATAGACAGAGAAACAGAAAGAGAGACAGAGAGAGAGAGAGAGAGAGAGAGAGAGAAGGAAAATTTACTAGTTCAATATCCACAAAATATCAGATGTTTCTTTCTTTTATTGTTCTTTAGTGAGCAAGGAATTGCATTTTCATTCGCGGATAAAATAAGATTAAGAAAGAAAGAAATTTATCTTATCATGAATTGGTGCGTATAGTCGGTGGTTTTGAGGAATTTAAGGAGGAAAAAAAAGAAAAAAAAATAAAACCAAAAAAGAAAAAGAGAGAGAGAGAGAGAGAGAGAAAGAGAGCGATAGATAGAGATAGAGAAAGAAAGAGAAAAAATATTTCATTCAACGCGAAGAAGACGGCTTGCAAATTACGCGCATGAATGAGCCGTAAAAAGCCTCTCTTATTGCGACGCTCTGATGAACATGAGAAAAAGTGTACGATACGGAGAGAGAGAGAGAGAGAGAGAGAGAGAGAGAGATAGAGAGAGACAGAGAGAGAAGTGGGGGGAGGATGAGGGTGGTTAAAAACCGGATGGATTTTAACTTTCAGAAAAAGACCTTGGTGCATTGATTTTTGCGACATTCTATGACGTAAATTGTTAACGTCGTATCCCGATATAAGAAAATCGTTTCATATACATAATATATACGTACATAATAACATTATTTATAATAGAAATTATATATGAATATGTATATACACACACCCACTCGCAGCAGACATATACACACACGTATACTGAGATCGCGACAAACAAAGAGCATTAATAATCGAATTAGCTAGCAATCGTCAAACAATCGGTAATTATGTTCTGTAGAATGAAAAATATGAAACTGATCGTTATGCAAATTTTGCAATAATAACAAGAGCATACCATTAACTCGATTCTTTGGCGGCTTCTTTGCTTTCCGATACCCATTTCACGATTACGTTTTCTTTCTCTCTCTCTTTCTCTCTTTTCTCTCTCTCTGTTCTCTTCTCTCTTTATGTCTTACTTGTTTTCGTCACATAGTAAACTAGTTTATCATGACGAATCCCACTATGTAAGCGTATTAACTGTTATATTATAACAGAGGAAAGTCAATACTATAGTTTCTTCGTAGTAATTCACGACGAAACGAAGAAACAAATAGGTTCAACCATGCATTGAATTCAATTTTCTCGCGATGAAATAATTCAAGGGTCATTCGTATTAATTTTACAAGCTGAGAAACATATATGTAAGAGTATTGTTAATCGTTAAACAATTCAACCATGAAATCATGAAAAAATTCACGCGTATCGATAATAACGCGACATGATATATCGAGAGAATGTTACGTCTTCAACGAACGAGTTTATAAAAAAGAATGAACGAACGAACTAATGTAAAAAAAGAAGAATAAAGAAAGAAAAGAAAAAGAAGAGAAAACTTGGTATTTGTAGGATGAACCAGCTTAGTACTACTTACGTACTATCAACGTACATACACGCTAACGAATGTTGCAAAACTCTAATTCGCTAAGGTTCATACGCACGAAATGAGAAAGCACTTGGAGAGATTTAGTAAAGTTGTGTGTACGTGTGTACGTATATACGTGGGCGAATATAACTCACGAGAAAGCTGACAGAATATTTTATCGTATTCGAATCTAAAGTCGATCGACAATGCACGCACGACGAAGTCAGAACGAAAAGTCGAAGTAACGAAGACCATTGAAGAACGCAAGCGTACTACTATAGCTCAATGCTCTCGTTCCAAAAGCTTCTCGAGAATACTCGTTCTACTGGTGAACAATGAATAAAATACATATGTATGTATATTACATTGCTGCAAGAAGAAAGAAACATAGTAGAGAAAAGGAGAGAAAGAGAGAGAGAGAGAGAGAATGAAAAAAAAAAAAATAAAAATAAAAAGAATATAAAGAAAATGAAAAGAACAACTAAGGCAAATAACGAGAAAGTGCCTTATAACTCTCTCTCTCTCTCTCTCTCTCTCTCTTTTTCTTTTTCTTTCTTTCTCTATCTCTCTTACTCTAATTATCGTAATTAAGACATGCTAGATGGTAGTTTGTAGTACCTTGCCAAAGGAATTTCCTTTTCTATGCGCTTGGATTCATCTACTGATTTCATTAAAAATACTCTGCGTATAATAATTTCTTTTTTTTTTCCCCGCAAAAGCATACTAATGGCGAATAATAATATGTCTCGAGAACGAACGAGACTTAGATATACAGACGAAAATTAAACGACGATGAAAGAAATGAAAGAAATGTAAGAGTAACATCGTAGATCGTATCTGAATCAAGAAACCTACAATAGAAATGGAATTTATGAAGAGATGATGTTCCTGGGGTAACCGAGTAGCAAATTATGGAAAGATCATTCCGATCGTGAAATTTGAAAAGGATGTAACGAGGAATCAAAATAAAATAAAATAAAATAAAAGAAAATGAAATAAAAGAAAATAAAATGAAATAAAATGAAATAAAATAAAATAAAATGAAAGGAAAGAAAAGAAAAGAAAAATTTTTTTATCGGTAAACGGAACGTTCTCTCTCTCTCTCTCTCTCTCTCTCTCATCGTCATATTTTTGTGACTCCCATGAAGCAGAATTTGCAACGACCTTTTCACGATCATCTAGTCGAAAGATTTTTCCTAAGAGATATTGTCATCCTTCTTTCTCTCTCTCTCTCTCTCTCTCTCTCTCTTTCTCTCTCTCGTTCTTTATTGTTATTCGTGCAAACGAAAGAATATACTCGTTGTACTTGAAAGCGAGCTTGTCGCTCGTATTGACTGACAGTTTCGATTTCAAAATACTTTTTCCTTCGTCCAGCTGAGAATGGAGAAGAAAAGAGACAAAGAGATACAAGAAGAAGAAGAAGAAGAAGAAGTAGAAGAAGACTAGGAGAAGAAGGAAGAAGAGGAAGAAGAATGAGCCGATGTCAAATAAGAGGGAAAATATTCGACCTCTCCTCTAACAGACTGCATTAAATCTAACGATAGATCATTTTTCTACTTTGAATATTTATCATCCCTATCTTCTTGCCCTTTTAATGATGCAACCATGACGGATCATACGTTAAAAAAAGGAAAGAAAAGAGAGAGAGAGAGAAAAAGGAAAAGAAAATAAAAAAAGGAAGAAAATAAAAAAAATTAATAAAAATATAAAGATTCGTAAGACTCGTACGAAATTTTTTTTTAACGCAAATTTTTAGCGCGAATCTTACTACGAAACTTTACCTTTAAATATGACGGTCCGTTGAAATGGATAAAAAAAAAAATAAAATAAATAAATAAATAAATAAAAGATAAAAAAGACAAAACGAAAAGAAAAGAATTCTCCTCTCGAATATTTCTATACATCGAACGGAACGATAGAGATTAATTTCAAATCTCGATTCGGTTCACACCGCTGCTTCCGATTAAAGTAATTCGATGAAAACTCTTACCAAGAACAATGTCATTGATTTTCGAGACGAATCAATTTTCTACTATCACGATGAATAGGAAGGAAGAGAAAGGGATACGAAAGAGAACGTAGAGATGATGTAGAGACTTAGATTTATCGCAATACGCAAGTTGAAATTCGTTGCCATTCAGAAACCGCGTCTGCGTCAGACATTTCTCTTTCTCTCTCTCTCTCTCTCTTTTCTAATATAATCAATTCGTGATTCCAAGGCGTGAAATCATATCGAGAATCATGCCGAAACAATTATCGTAGTTTGTCTTATCTCGACTGAACTTTAATGGACACGAAATTTAAAACGCATACATTATTTATTCATTCTCAATCTTTCTTTAATCACTTTCTCTTTCTCTCCCTCTCTTCCTCTCTCTCTCTTTCTCTCTCTATCTATTTATTCGTCCTTGCCTCTATCCGATTAGTATTACTCGATCAAGAATTTCCATGCACGTACGACCTCCGAGCCGCACATAGCATTTAAATGGCTTTCGACTATCCATATCGTGCGTGTAATAAGTACTTCTTACGAACTCGGAAGGATCGTTAACCCTTTACGTTTACTATCCTTTTACATTAGATTATTCCTGAATATTCGGTCTTTGACTCGATTAAATCAATCCCATCGTGCATGGAAAGAACGCGACGGATTTTAACATACCGACGATGTACATACGTCCGAGTGAATTTCCAAAAGATTCAATCTTAGTCGAGTTTAATGTCATCCGATGATTTACGGTCCATCGTTTGTAATGATTTACGACATACTAAGACACGAGTCATCGTTTTGATCTTTTTTCTTTTTTTTTTTTTTCTGTTTTTTTTTTAAGATAACGCACGACCGATCGTATTCCGATCACGTGAAATGTATCTGACTGAGTGATTTTTTTGTATTTTTTTTTTTCATGACGATAAAGTCAGGTATAAGAGAAAAGAGAAAAGAAGGGGGGAGGGGGCAAAAAACACGGGGCGGCAGGAAAAATGAAATGTATATAAAGCGACGAGCTTTAACGAGATAATAAATGAATTCAGATTAAATTTTTCACTTTTTTTTTAGCACGTCTCTCAACCAAGAAAATTTATCGTTAAGCCTTTCGCGTCGACGTTCAACGATTCCCTTAGGGTCTACACGAGAATGGCATTACGCCATCTTACGTTCAAATATCCTAGCATTTTTCATGGGAACTCGCGAAGGTACCGTTAGAAACTTGTCGAACTTTCCTAAGACGGTTCTTCCCAATATATGCAAGATGTTACTTAATGCATGGTACATAGAAAACGACGTTGAACGAACTAGGTATATACATACGCAACTTTACATATTCGAGTTATGAATGATGATGGGAGAAAAAAGAGATAGAAAAAGAGAGACAGAGAGAGAGAATGTAGAAATGCGAAAGCAAAAAAAAAAAAAGAAGAAAAAACACGTGCATAGAGGAGAAAAAATAACGTAGAATGTTTGCGCTATTTCAACGCGTCTTTGCACTTTCGCGCATTATCTAACAATGGGAAATATGTTTTAACGATCCCAAGCTTCGTGCCGACGCTTGCAGTGTTCCGCTCGTGACGCATTACGTTATGTTTGTTAGAAAAATAAAAAAAAGAAAAAATATAAAGAAAATAAAAAAGAATATAAGGAAAGGGCGTATATATCCGTCGCTCTTAAAGAAGAAAAAGAAAAAAGGATACCTAGGAAATATCCTCGGTTATTGAAATATCGGGATATGAGGAAAAGTGTGTAATGTCGGACTTTGTTTGGAAAGCTGTGAGAGAGATGATGGATTCCTATTTTCATTTATTCGAAAAAAGAGAAATAAAGGATAAATAAAACGAAAGGGAAATAAGAAGAAAAGAAAAGAGAATGAAGAATAGCTTTGTACTTTACTTTGAAAAGGGAGCTCTTCGTGAAATAATTTTGGTTGTCCGATGAAAATGATTACGGTGAAGAAACACGGTGATGAGCGATCGCCGATTGATGCATCAATTACGTGAACGTTTATGGAGAACGAAAATAAGATGGAGAGAGAAGAGGAAAACGGAGAGAGAGAAAGAGAAAGAGAGAGAAAATGAGAAAGATAAATGGATTGAAAAAAGAGAAAAAAGAAAGAAAGAAAGAGAGATGAAAAAAGAGAGAAAGAAAGAAAACTTCGCGACGCTCGTTATCTATATACGCATTAAATCTAACACTTGTTCAATTATCAAAAGAAAAGAGATGTTATAGAGTGACTATCTCTATCTTTCTCTTTTAATCTAGCTTTTCCATGTATAACGCATAACCCAGCGCCATTTCTCGGACAGAAGTCCTCAACTTCGACAGCTCTTGGCGTATCGCGAGGGTATCTAATCGAGGGAGGAAATGAAAGTAAAAGAAAAGAAAAGAAAAGAAACGAAAGGGAAAAAGAAGTAGTAAAAGAAGTAGAAAAAGAAAAAGAAAGGAAAAAAAATAGAAAGAGGAAGAAGTTTCTTCTCTTTTAGGAAGCTTTCCGCGTACCGTCGCGTAACTTCGGCCACGCTCGGGATTTCGCTGAATCTTGTCGTCGAGCCTCTCCTCGCTTTGTCGTCGTCGTCGTCGTCGTCGTCGTCGTCGTCGTCGTCGTCGGCTTTCCCTCACATCGTCGTCGTCGTCGTCGTCGTCGTGCTTCACGCAAGCACATCTTTTCGGCACGTTCTCACACGAAGCACATTTCTCTCCTCGACGTACGAGACCTTCGCTTGATCATCGTCGTCTTTCGGAGAAGCTTACAAAGCTCACTTTTCTACTTTCTATTGTGAAGATACGGACAGAGACAAAGAGAAAGAGAGAAAAAGAGAGAGAGAGAGAGAGAGAGAAAGACAGAGACCTTTCGAAGAGATCGTGAACCTTTTTAAGTTCGAGGATTTGAAGGAAGAAAAAAAAAGTAAAAGAAGAGAGAGAGAGAGAAACGATAGGGAAGAAGGACGAAGAACAAAGAGGGGAGGAGGGAGAGGGAGAGGGGGAGGAAAATGGGAAAAGGGGAAGGGGAAAAAAGGGAAATAAGGGATGAAGGCAGAAAATGATAAAACAGTAACTTCCAACTTTTCAATCAGCTTATTCGTTCTAGCATATCGTTTAACGAGCTAAGAATGATAACGACGATAAGGAGGAAGAAACTAAATGAAGGAGACGATAGAAGAGAATGGGACGGGTGATTTTGAGGGATGTGGGACGGGGATGGTATCGAGGGGTGGGAGAAAAACAATGGTGACGAAAACTAGGAGATCAAGACACCATAAAACGTCGTCGTCGTCCGGCAAAAGAGTAACGCGACGCGAGCTACTCCTCGCCGCTAGAATAAAAGACCCGCGCGCTGCCCGGGACGACGCGCGACTGACCAACGAGAGCACGGCGCGAACGGCACGCGCGGGGGTGTGGTGGGGGAAGGGTGAGACAGAGGGAGGGTGGGGGTAAAGAGAGAGGGGGGAGGTTGGGCCGACCGACGGACGACGTGCTCGGTTCAACGAGCGCGAAGCACACCGAACGCGACGCGCGCGCGCACACCACCATAGAGAACGACTAGAGACAATGATAGAAAATATATGAATGAACGTAGAGAGAATATAACGAGATATTTACACGATTTTTGTTTCCCCACACTTATTCTATATTCTCTTTCCTCTTTCTTCTTTCTTCCTCTTCTACTTCTTTACCTTTTTTTTCTTTTTCTTTTTCTTTTTCTTTCTTTGAACGATGAAGGAGAGAAAGAGAGAGAGAGAAAGAGAGAGAGTAGAGAGAAAGGGGGGAAAGAGAGAGAGAGAGAGAGAGAGAGAGAGAGAGAGAAAAAGTAAAAGAGAAATTGCGAAGAGAAAGAGCGAGAGAAATAGCAGTCGCGACCGTAGCACACCGTTTCGTGGACTGGCCTAAGAGGAGCGCGACTGCGAAAATCTCCGAACTCGAACGGAAACTACCGAGGTCGACTCTGCCAATTCGGCGCGCGCGTATCTCGCGATTTTCGAAAACGCTCACTGAGAGATAGAGGCTGCTTCGATAGAAGTGGCATTCGCTTGATAAGTTAATTAATTAATTTAAGAAGAATGAAAATGCTCTTTTCTTTCTTTTTTCCTTTCTTTCTTTTCTTTTTTTTTTTTTTTTTTTTTTTATAGATCGTTCCTCGTCTGCCTCGTGTTCTTCGATAATGTAGCTTGAAAAATGATCGTCGGTATCGCATAGAAGGTACACGCGTTATAACCTTTCGAGCGATACGACGAGAGGTGCATCTTAATGGTGGTATAAGGAAAAAGCTCCTTGGAGCTTTAAAGCGTGAAAATGTCAACGTTTCGATCGCATTAAGTTTTTCTTTCTTTTCGACTTGGAAGGTAAAAGTGTAAGATGTCTTTGAAAGGTAAAAATCGTTATCGCGTCATTTATATTCTCTTCCCTTTCGGATTTTTTCTTAAATCTTTCAAATATCACGACGCCGAGGTCGCTCTAGTTGTTTCGTTTCATCGTCATCTTCGGCGAATTCATAGATTCGATTCGTTCCTGATGTTTTTCATTGGACGATTTCCGTTCGGTCTTTTCGTTATAGAAACATGCTATGGAAATTAACCGAAGTCTACGTTCTTATGTAAAACAGCTTACTGAACGCTTACAAATACGACGTGCATATCGTATGTAAATGAAAACAGCAAGGAAACGTTCTTACGATAGCTACGATGAAGCTCGTTATTTCTTTCGAGGTATCATCGTTGTCGTCACTGTCGTCGTTCGTTGTTGTAGTCGTCATCGTTACTTCGTTATAGTGGTTTGTCATTGTTATCTAAAAACTAATTAATTTCCTTCTCCAAACCGATCCAACAAAGATTTTACTTGCTAGCAATGAAAACCGTGTGATAATTAACACCTTAAATATTACAAGAAAGGTATAAGAATATATACTCTAAAAGAAATTTTATCGCTCGACACGTTTGATATAAATACGATAGAAATAATTTGACACTGTGTTCCTTTCTAACGTCTCTGTTAATATCGTTCAAGTCTTTCTCTACGATCTAACGAGGAGTTGGATTGCCGCATAAACAGAAATATGTGATTACGAAACGCGTTCCTTACCGTTCACCGACGTTTCATTGTCCAATAGTCGATTACAACCGGTTGCTACTTTGCTAATCGGGTAACACCGATTAAATCATCGGCTTCGTTTATCCGTTTTATTGGATTTCTTGTTAATATACGTATTACCAGAGAAATAAAATATAGATCGAAAATATATCATCGGATTTGATACTTTATCTTATTTCTTATTTTTCTACGATCTCTTTTTCCCTTGTTTTAAATATATTCAAACGATGTTATCTTTGAAATTACCTTTGCGAAATTAAGGGAAACTCCTTCTGAACCTTCTTCCGTAAGAAAATTCAGACTTATCATAAAAGACGAACGATAATGCCAACAAACTTACACGAAAACTTTCGGACTGATACAGTTGAGAGAATCTTCACATGAGAAGCTAGATGGACTACTACTAGCTTTGATCACGTTAACGTCGTTTACTAAGTTAGTTGAAGTAAAGGATCGTAAACTAAATTACGACACATCCTAGGTAGATAGAGATCTTAATACAGGAAGAGTGTTAATCGGCCGAACTAATCGCGAGATATTCAAGATTACGTTCTTCCCAGACTTTGATCAATTCTTCGGTAAATAAAACGAATTCGTTAATTCTTCCCAAACTTTCCTCATAGATTCAATTGATAATTCTCGTATTTTATCTGCGATTTTTCTTTCTACGAGTAAAGAGAAAAAGAAAAAAAAAACAAAACTTAACGTAGAACGTCGATAATTTAAATGACGAGGAAGACCGATCGATTAAACGTACGAACGAATTGGAATTGATATTGCTCGTCGTTATATTAGAGATCTACGAGAAAGGATGAAAAGGAAAAGGAAAAAAAAAAAGATATTCGTCGAGCGACGATGGAGAATAAAAATAATTGTATAGAATTTGCAAACGTTCGAAATAACTTTTATGAAGGTGCTCGTATTACCGGGGAGAGATTCCCTGTAGGATTTCTTCTCTTCCAAGCATCCAGAAGATTTACGATAACGAAAATAATTCCCTCGCACGCGTCTGAAAACATCAGCGAATTTTATGATTGGATTGGAAACGCCCAAATTTTCTAGTTATATAGTTATCCAGTATTTTGTTACAGAGAATGTCCTCCCCACAGAATATTCGTATAGAAATAGAGACAGATAGATAGACAGACAGACAGATAGATAGATAGATAGAGAGAGAGATAGAGAGAGAGAAAGTGAAAGAGAGAAAGATAGAGAATATCCATATTCCAATCTCAATTTCGAAATTGTGGCTGAACTTGAGGGATCCCGAAGGGGATTCCATTGTTTCGTGTCGCATAAAACAAGTTACGTGGTTTCTGAAAAATATCTTGGGAAAAGTATAGAAAACGGTGCTAAGCTCTTTTGGGATAATTCCAAGTGAATTTCGAATTATCGAATAATACACTCACGAATACTTAGAATAGAAAATGCAACGAGGAAAACTCTCTTGGTCGAAAATGTATTCTTTACGAAAGAGAAAAGAGATTACCTTTCAGTGTTGTTAAAAGCGGACGGATAAGGATACAAAACAGAGAGAATGAAACTAATACGTCTTCGTTTCGTCGCTAGAGTGGAATAAGAGAAATTAGATCTTCCATTAGCGAGAGTCGCCGCATCGTTCGATACGCGAGAACACGGATTACGTGTTACGGTATTGTTGTTAGTGGCCATCGTATTGTATAATTGAACGGGAATGTATATTTTAGAGAAATAGCATTTGCAATAACTTTCTCTCTCTCTCTTTCTCTTTCTCTCATTCTCTTTCTATCTTTTTCTCTTTTTCTTTTTATTCCTTTCTCTCTATCGTCTCATAGAAATCATTAGAACAAAACTAACGCTTTCGGTTTTCATCTAAAGTGCATCGTTTAAAACGAAGTTATCACGAAGCAACACACGGTTACGATGAAAGTTGGCAAGTAAAATTTCAAGCTACGTTCGCATGCGGTTTGACGAGTAATCACGGATCTCAAGTTACATGCACGACATTGACACAGATAACTCTTTCTGCGACGTATGTAACCTGCGCGTTGAGATGATACATACGGAAATATAAAGCGATTAAATTTAAACTACAGATGTTAAAAGAAAAGAAAAGAAACAAAAAAAAAGAAGAGAAAAAGAAATTAATTATAAACGCAGTACGATATAAAAAATTTTCTTCTTCTTCTTCTTCTTCAAAAACTGTGTTAATCATCTCTGGTTTTATGATGATTACGTCGACGACGAGTATATCCAATATTATCGTGGATCTCTCGTTTATTCTCACATATTCTTATTTTTCTTATTGATTCTCATTTATTTTCATTAAATCTTATTAATTATTTATTCGTAAATATCGAATAGGACCCATAGAATGAAGAGTCTATGATTGTGAGTCTTTCTTTCAGTAGAAATAAATCGAGTTCGATTTCGGTACTCTGTATTTTGTTCTGATTACTCGGGTGATGCGATCTTCGATATGTTTATCCTTTATTTCTAGCTCTATGAAGTTTTGCTTTGCTTTGCTTTCCTTTTCTTCTTCTTCTCTTCCTTTTGTCTCCTTTATTTCCCTTACTCTTTTTTTATTCTACGATATAATTATCGAAGGATCGATCATCGAGAGATAGGTCGCTCTGATAGGGCGAATTGTCGATGTTAGTTCGATGTATCTCGTTTAAGACCTTGATTCGTCATCGTGGGATTAGATTTTTACACGAAAGATTATGGAACATTTTGCGCATTATAACATAATCCTACCGTACACTACGTTTTATTGTTCGAAATTCGGGAAACACAAACGGTTGTGTTTAATACCGATGAATAAAGCTTTCGATGTTGCGACGGTCCTGTTATCCATAAACGAGGACTAATCCTCCTTCAATTAGCGTTGGAAACCAACCTGATAAGTGGTATATCATCCTGATACCGCATATTTTAAATTAGAATCATTAAGGAATTCTACATGCAGCAACCTCAACGTGGTGGTAAAACCTCGACCGCTATTATTTTTGCGATAAATTGAAATCTGTATATGAATTATAACGACGTAAGTTCTATTGAGCAAGTGGCTGCATATATTTTTAAAATGTTTACTTTTTAAATATTTGGACATAATATATCTCGATTGAACACAGGTCAATCGTATTTAAATATATAATTAGATTACATAACATTATAAAATGATTTCTTCAAGCACGAAAAACGTACCGAAAAGTTATTATTTCTTTATTATCGTTTCAGATTTATTGTAATATTTTCCGAACAAACAGGCCTTAAATTTCTATAGAAGTGAATACAATACTTTTCAATTTTTCAAACGTTTAAGATTAAAATATTAATATTTTCGAAAATTTGATAATTATTTGAACAATATATAATGTGCACGGGGTAGAGTAAATTAATATTCAAATAAGAATTTATTCGTTTAAACATTTCAAAGCTTGTAATACGCGTTAAAGATAAAATGATCTTGATTTAAAATTCCGATATCTTAAATATCGATCTCGCGATCGTTGATTGCATGTAATTATCAATAAAAACAAGGTTTGTAAGAAACTCGTGAAAACTCTTGTTGTTCATATTTTGTTCGTATCTATCATCGATAAGTCGAATACGCTACGAAGGAAAAGTCGTGAACGGCTTAACGAGGAGAAACGAAAAAAAAAAGAAAAAGAAAACATACATACGTAAAACTTTTTAATTTGAATCTTTAAAAGATGGCGAAACATTTTTGGAAGGAAATAACGATTGCAATTTCGAGTTAGCCGAGAAGATCCTAGACCAATCGCTTGGGAATGCGATAACTAGACTAATTGTACTATACGATGCTTCTAGTGTCGCGTATAAACCGTATCTAATGATCTTACGAAAATATTAGGAAGGAAAGCTCATTT
Organism: Vespula vulgaris; assembly: GCF_905475345.1. Lineage (NCBI taxonomy): Eukaryota > Metazoa > Arthropoda > Insecta > Hymenoptera > Vespidae > Vespula > Vespula vulgaris. The sequence continues at coordinate 6,590,248 of NC_066592.1, read as the reverse complement.
CGGGTTTACGTCACGCGCTAAAATTTCTAAAATAGCTTTTCGATCGAGACGCTCTGCTGCCAAAAAGGAGATTGCCAATAATTACGGATCGTTGTTAATCCTGCGGTTAACGTTGGTTACACCATTATTCTCTATTAGAAGAGGACATCTAATTATTTTCTACTTATTCTCTATCCTTTAGTTGTTAACCGCAGAATACGAGTAGTATCTACATAACCCGTCTACTACCTACGTATATAAATTAACGTTTATTATTTCGTGCCTATTAATTATGCTTCTCATTAAAAGCAGGCAAGCGAGAGAAGCAAAAGAAATAAAGAGTGAGAAGAAAGGGAGAGATAGAGATAGAGACAGACAGAGAGAGAGAGAGAGAGAGAGAGAGGAGAGAGGAGAGAGAGAAAGAGAAAATAAATTAAACTATCGTGGCGAAAGTATACGCAAAGTTATTCCATCCTTAGCTCGTTTTAACGAGCAAAGCATTTTTTATCAAGGCATATATGCCGAAGCTGATAGAAGGCTTCGAATTAATTACGCCTCGTCGACTGACGAAGTAAGCGTACACGATTGTTATTGTATGCGAGCAATTTACAAGGAATACGAGATACATCGAGAAAGAGAAAGAGAGAGAGAGAGAGAGAGACAGATAGAAAAAAAGAAAGATAACGAACGATACTTCAGGATCTTTCAAGAAAACCGCATCTCGATCGCGTCGCATTTAAGAATTCAAAGAATCTTTATAAAAATTCGTATAACTCTGAGAATTATCGAATTTTTTAACTCGTATAGTCACACTTCGTTTTCCTTTTTTTATTGTCCCTGTCGTTCCTGTTTTATCATAAAAACTATGCAATATCTCTATCTATCGATTATTATTATTATTATTATTATTAAAGTCAATGAATTAAAACAATTCAGTTGGAAAAATTTTGAGAGTTGTAAAAAAAAAAAGAAAAAAGAAATAGAGAGAATGTTTTTTTCCTATTTTGAAAAAATAGCGATACATAGAGGACGTATTAAAACGTACGGTAAATTTTTTGCACTATTTTATACCTTTGAGCCGATTAAAAGCTCGAGTTAACGAGGATCATTGAGTTTTCGATCACGAAATTTTAATGGTTTCCTCGACACACAGAAAACGCGTTGCCGTGTTAACGGTACGTATCCTCCCCTATTTCGAGTAAATACGAACGTAATTTCGAAATTGCGACAATGAAGTATATATAACGCGTCTCATTAAAAAAAATTGTGTTAATAATTATACAAGCGAACGAATAGCATTCCGACTTTGTTATCTTATATGAGAAATTTATGAATGCTGTTATGAGAAAAAAGAAAAAAAGAAAAAAAGAAAAAAAGTAAAATTAAAGATATTAATTGGTAAACGAATAATTATCTATATCTTAATCTTCCATCTTTCCATCTCGTTATCTTAATTCTTCGAGAAATGAAATATCTCTCTCGTTATGATCGATCCTCCTTCTTATCTTTTTTCTTTTTTGAATTTCGAATATCGAAAAATATCGCTCTTTAATGTCACGTGAAAATCCCAACGAGTGGTTTCGTACGTCAAGAAGAAGTATATAAATTCTTTTTGAAGAGACGATGGGAAGAGAGCTCGATCGAGTTTGGTATCGCCGAACATATTTTTCTGATAGAGAAACGCTCTCGAGAGTTGAAACACACAGGAGAATGTTCCGTTTCCTTCCATCTTTTTCACACAAACTCGTTTCGACTAGGGACACACGTTGACACGAAACACGTTCAATCGACGAATTTTATCGAAATTCAATGATTTTTTTCTTTCTCTCTTTTTTTTTTTAACAAGAACGAAGTCGTACTTCATCGATAAAAGTCGATTCATCGATAATACATATCTCACGTTAATATACGATCATAAACTTTTCGTTTTAACTAGGTTTCTTCTTTTATCAATGATGTTCTTTAATTATTTCACGATTCAACTCAGCTGTCGTTTCACGAAAGTATCTTAGCAATAAGTATCTTTGATAACTCGATAAAACGAGCGAATAAAAAGAAAGAGAGAGAGAGAGAGAGAGAGAGAAATAGATAGATAGATGGATAGAGAGATAGAGATATTTTAAGAAACAAGAAACTTGAAGGAATAGCGACATCCATTAATACCGGAAATTAATACCGAAGAGAAGCAAAGAAGTTAATTTTAATGAACGAATAGCAAAAAAACGTTAAGTAGGTGAATTAGACGACGTTCGATCATTACGAACCTTTTGAAAAGTTTATCTCAACGAAAAATTCTAGATCACGATTGCCCGATATCTTCTTTTAAAATCCTTGAATTTTATTCATATTTTTTCTTTCGTATTAAACGTGCTCTTTCTCGATAAAAAAATTATCACGATTTATCGTAATTATCGGTATCTCGGATGAAACGTGATCGAAACACGAGAAAAACAGGCAACATGAGAAAAACAGACAAGATTCTCTTAAGAAATAAAGTGTATATACGTAAAGAAACTCGACTTGTAAGTGAAGTAACCAATTGCGTTCATAATTTTCGATTTAATGAATTCTTAAATCGTGGAGAGAGAGAGAGAGAGAAGTTGGGTAAAAAAGAGGAGAAGACGGAGAGAAAGAGAGAGAGAGAGAGAGAGAGAGAGAGAGGAGAGAGAGAGAGAGAGAGAGAGAGAGAGCCAGGAAATCTTTTCAGGAAAGTTTGAAAAACAAAAAAAAGAAAAAACTATGAAAAATTAACTTGACTTTGTAGAATAGAATTGAGTAAATGTAGGAGGAAAAACTCTCTCATTACTCTGTGAAAATATCTCACGATTAAAAGAGATTTTTCTATGAACAATGTGTCTTGCATTTGACCGAGAAAAGAAGAAAAAATGAATGAATGAATGAATGAATGAATGAATGAATGAATGAATGGATGGATGGATGGATGGATGGATGGATGGATAAACGAATGAATGGAAAAAAAAAGAAAAAAGCAAGCAAGCAAACTATAAAAAGAAATTAAAAAAAGAAAAAGGAAGAAAAAAGGGCATAACAATACTGATGCGTTTGACATAGTAAATACGATAGATACGATGACTAGGCAAACTATCTGGAAAGCGGCCAACGACGACGCGTTTATCGCGCGAATTCCCATGAAATTTCACAAAGGTATCAAATGTCCACAACACGAGGATACCACTAAACGCGTAACGTTTGTCAAAGGAACCTTCAAAACTGTCCCAAATATTTTCAACGTGTCATATCCTGATTTTAGATTATAAAAGGGAATTGCCATCAAAGTAACGAAATAGAAGCGACGAGAGAAAATAAATGTAATGGTAGTAGTTCGATTTTTTTTCGCTCTCTATTTTATCTTTTTTCTTTTTCATTTTTGTTTGTTTTTTTTTCTCTTCTTTCCTTTTTTCTTTTATTTTTTTTTGGATTACGAATGAAAAGGCCAACGCCGATATTTCTATCTCGTTTCGTTTCTGGATAGTTCCCGACGAAATTGCTGGGCTACCGCTAATAACGTTCGTGCTTCGCGTAATCGATACGACAGGGATAACAGGGATACGTCGTAAATAGAGATAATTGGTATAAATAATTAATCGAAGTTACTCTGCAACGATATGCTATTGAAATAATGGTCTATATGTAAACCTGCCATAGTATCTTATCATTGTAAATATCTATAACAATTCGAGCAAATACGAAGAGAGAGAGAGAGAGAGAGAGAGAGAGAAAGAGAGAAAGAGGAGAGAGAAAAAAAAGGTAGATTTACTCGTCCACATCTATCTCAACTCGGTAATGGCGTATATGCGTGTGTGTGCGTGTATGCATGCGCGCATCCATGCAATTAGTTTTGTAATCGAATAGTATCTATTGGAAAACGTCACAGAGAGAAATAAATAGCAAATATCCGACGTATCCTCGTGATCTTCTTTATTTATAGTCGGAGAACCTCGAAATTCTATTATTAAAATAATTCTAATGGATGACTCTCGACTCGTGATAGGGTTTAAAAGCTTGCATCTGCCATTCGCAAAATCTTGTTGCATCGAATAGGCGGTACGTGAATGCATTTGTCAAAACAACAGATGTGAACGGCACAAAAATAATTATGTATTCGATTTTAAGAAGATCAAGATGAGAAGGAGAGTGAGAAAGAGAGAGAAAGAGAGAGAGTGAAAGAGAGATAGGGGGTGAGAGGAGAGAAACAAATGTGTATATCTACTTTTTCTTGAATGAAACCAAAAACGGGTCCAAGTTTTAATGACGGACGATTTAATTAAATTTTTTTTTTTAATTTTTCTTAAAAAACTCTTCGTGAGACGAATGCATATATACTTATGTGTATAGCGTACAATCCTTTGTACACTTGATTAAATTTCGCGTTACAATTGAAACAAATCGAAGATTATTTTCACTCTCTCTCTCTCTCTCTCTTTCTCTTTTCTTTTTTTTTTTAATTAAATAAGTTCGAACGTACGTAGATGACATCAGCGAGCTTACCATTCATTTAAAAATCGATTAAATGAACATAATGTGAAGGTATCGAGCTTGCAGAAAGATAACGAAATTGATCGAGTATCAGGATGTGAAAAATATGAGAAGACAAATGAAGCCATATTCAAAATTTCGATGCATAAAATACGTATACGTTCGTACGACGCAACGTGCATACTTACATACGTACATATATACATATACATATATATATATATATATGTATATATATATTTTTTACATGTAACATAGCAATTACAGTATTATTCATATCCAATGGAAATTCGATGTTCTCTGTTACGCATGAGATACGATTAAGCGTGGGATTAATTATCGCGAGAGATCCCGTAACCGGTTACACCAAATAAACAGTTCGGTTTCACGAACATTTTCTTTTCGTGATTAATCACCGAATGAAATCGTAAAAAGTACGAATGAAATGAAATGGAAGAAACTTAAATGAAAGGTAGAGAAAAAGAAGAGAGGAAAAAAAGAACAAGAAAACGGAGAGAAGAAAAACAAAAAATAAAAAAAAAATGAGAGAGAAAAAGAGACAGAGTTAAAGAACGAGGAAGATAAAAACGAGTCGTGTGCATCTTTCGAGGCAACATACGTGAAATCTTTCTCGATGTGGCAAGCGGATTCATCCGATAGAAAACCGGTTCGAAGATGAAAATAAGTCGCGCGTACGTTGATCCTCCTTGCGACTCTCATTGACCACTTATCGTTTGCCAGCACGAACGTCACCGACACCGTAGAGATAACGAGATATCGTTTTAGCGAGCAAAAATGCGCCGGAAGAAACGGACAATCATTCTTTTCCTTTTTTTCCATCGAACGCGAGACGAACACTCGAAATTGTTTCTGTAAGTAGTGAAAGAAAAAATAGAAGAAGGAGAAGGAGAAAAAGAAGGAAAAGGAGAAAGAGAAAAGATAAGACAAAAAGAAGATTAGATTAAATTCGACGTAAAATTACTCATCAACGAGACAAATCTTTAGTCTAATAGATCGTGGCTAATAACCATTCGAAGATAGTTCCACTAGAATAACGTTAAAGAGGATTCAGGACGACTTCATTCTAATTACGAGAGAGTTATAACAACATTAAGTGCATCTGGTTATCGTATAGTTGCCGTTGTAATCATAAATTTCTAGTTGCGGTGTACGAAGGAGAAAGAGAGGTACATCGTATAGAGCAACTTGTCGGACTGGCTGAGATAGCAATTTGCGAGTTGACTTTTGGATGATGTGGATGATGAGATGGTTATGATTGTTATAGTATTATCTAAAACATTTTCTTGTTATATACGTAAAGATCTATAAAAATAGATATTCATTCTGTAACGTATGTACGCATGTAAGTAACTCATTAAAAAAAAAAAAAAGAGAACACAACGTTTGTTCGTTCAATTATCTTTTCTTCTCGTAATTTATATTCATAATGTTACATTGTAAAAAAGGAGCAAAAAAAAATGGATAAAATATAAGGTAAAAATATTTACAAATACGAGAGCTATCCTTGTCTCTTGAAACATGTTTCTTAGCGATCAAACAAGATCGATCGTATGTTTGGGAATACGATCGTGTTTTAGTTCTTATAATCTTGTTTCGAGAAGAAGAAGAAGAAGAAGAAGAAGAAGAAGAAGAAAAAGAAGAGGAAGAAAAAGAAAAAGAGTAAGAAGAACGACTTTGGTATAGATCTGGAATCTTTGAAAAGTTACTTTTTTCGGCATGAGAAATCTCAAAAAGAAGAGGTAACTTTAATGGTAAAAGATGATAGTACGTAAGACCAAACGAGAATAATACAGGTTCGAATTGTCGTTCCTCTTTACCTTCTAATCCTTTAATTTATTTCCTCTTCGGTTTTGCCATTAAGCTTCCTGCATAAAAGGCGTTCTCTTATTCGAGCACGGAAAAAGAGGAATCTCCTTTCGTCTTCGTTCTCGTTACGATAAAATAGAGAAAGAGAGACACGAACAAAAGCGTTTAATCCTTGGAGAATCACGTGTCGCTGAGAAAATCTTCCGGCGAGCTTCTCATTCCGCGTATACCTTTTTCATGAGTGATCTCTCGAATTTGTATAAATCTCTTTTGTTGGTTAGACATGGCCGTACCGGAAACGGTGACCCTCGCGACACCGGAACAAATGCTTCCTAAAGCACTGGTATATTTCAATGCGTTCGAGGACGTAGTTTTCTTCGAGGAACAGCTACGACGACTAAAGCACGAAACGGACATCTTGCTAGAAGCATTACCCGAATGCCAACGTTCGTTCTCTGAAAAATAATCTCGATGTAACGTAAGAGGACCAGTTACATAGGAATCGGATACGTCGCTTTCCGAAGGACCTCTTCTTCCCGACGTGCTATTATTAGATATCTTACGCGAATTTTTTTCTTTCAACGTTAACCTACGCTGCAGAGATCTCTCTCTTTCATTTATAGAACACCCCGTCGTATCGTCGTCCAATTCGATCAATGGAAATAACGGTTTTGGTATACCGGTTGTGAAAAATACCGGAACGATTTTAACTTTCTCGATATCTTTAGGTACGCTGATCGCTTTAATTCTTCTCGTCGATGTAGAAGACGACGTATTCGTTATCTCTTTGAAATCGATCGTTTGCTTAGAAGTTTGAGAAGACCGATTAACTATCGTAGTAGTATCCACTTGTTCCTTCTGATGCCGATGTTTCAAGTTCAATCTCGATTCTCTTGGAGTAAGAAGATCCTTGGACGTTTCTTCATTTACCAACATCTCGACGTCTTTTACCGTTGAACAAATCGATCTTTTCTTTTCGGGATAAGGATTGCCGATCTCCAAGGACGAATATCTATTCCCTTTGCAAAGGGAAACGTTAGTGGATGATTCTTTAGCGGCCGATAAAGAATTCTCTACGATAACTTTCGGTGTCACGATATCAAAGCCCATCGAGGAACCCAGCAAATTTCTTTTCCCTCTTCGCCGATCACAAGGAATATGATGATCCTCCCTTACGACTTCCTTCGATCTACCACCACCCAGAATCAATAAATCCGCCGGTTGATCGGCGTTCCCTCGTGAAACGTATCGACTCCCATTGATGTCGCAAGATTTTCTTGAAATAAAATTCCTATAATAAGAGTAACCTTCGTCCACCGATCTCACTATACTTCCTCTTTCTCTTTGATATCGATCGTGAATACAAGAGGATCGTGGCCGATAATAATGTTCAAACGGCGTATTATTCGTTTGCGAATAATAGTTTGCGATCCTTTCACCAAGATACTCTGTTCCTCCGATCGAGGATTCGTTCTTGCCCGAAGTTATTTCGAAATACATCGATGGTTGCCGGTTGCTCGGTTCGCGAGAAACGCACGTTCGATCTCCGTGCAAACCGGTTTCTACGAAAAACTGTGAATTACCGGTCGAGATATGGTTAAAACTTTCTCGAGACATCGATTTACCGACCATCGTCATTGGCGAAAACTGCGTTTGCAAATTGCCGACGAAACGATGCTCCTGCTGCAAACCACGATCAATATCCATCGAACTCAATACGTAGCCACCTGCGGCATTTTTATTTTCCTCGATGGAACCGTACATTCTTTGTAATCTCAGTGCACGAAATTTGGCAGCTATTTCGCTGAGCTCGCATCTTAGAGGCGACAATTCCCCGTGTATTTTCAAGAGTACATTGGTGTCGTTAGTGACCTGTCTTTTCATACTCGAATCGAACGAATAATCGTCACTCGGTTTATCCAATAACGACGTGTCGTTCACTGGATACGGTGGAATATAGAACGACGTTCTCGATAATTCTGGATTCTCGATTATGTCGATTAGATCGTGAGAAACTTTGTTTGTTGAACAAGGATCGATAGACTTGTCTAATTTTTTTATCGTCGTCCTTGGTATTGATCTTTTCTTTTGATCCGTCAATTTAATATCCTACGACAAGATTGTGATTTGTCAATAAATTAGACTCGATGTCTGTGCATATACGTACGATGAAAATTGAAAAACTTTTTTAACACGTTGATCGCTACAGTCGATTCTTTGCGTTTAGAATTCAAACGAACAAATTGAAGAAGCATTAAGCAAATATAACAACAAATTTTCTTACAATCTCCTTCGTAAGAAAAATAACGATGGAAGAAAGTATCGATTCTTTGAAAAATTCGTTGAACGATCAACGTGTTATATTATCTCGATAATCTATCTACCTGAATTACAGGCAATAACATTAAGGACTCCCGTCTATTCAGTTCATATTTCTTGCCCAGATAAGAGACTTCCGGTTTGATCGAATCGACTAATTTCGATTCGGCAGATAAGAGAAGTTCCGTTTGTTCGACTATCATTTGTAATTTTTGCTGACGAGCAAACGAGGAATCCGAGATCATACGATCTTTGACTTCGGTAATAGGATTTGATTCGATGTTTCTCAAAATTGGTAGGGACACCGAACTCATTGTGATATCGTCTACATCCTCTCGAAGGTAGGCATATCGCTTCGAATTCGGTTTCTCCTTCGTTTCCAAAACCTTTAAGCTCTTGACCTCTTCCTCTTTCCGAAGATTATCGAAATACGATTTCGATAAGAAACGAGTGTGACTTGATTTTCCTTCTACGAGCCTCGACGGTCCTTCGCTCGAAGTTTCGTAATCGGCTTCTGATCATTAAATGATATTATAAAGTATAAATAATAATTAAGCTATACAAAATACTATTATACATAAATTAATTTGTATAAGATATATATATAGTAATATAATATCTCTCATAAATAAGTGATATCAAACCTATCGACTTTGTTGTATTTAAATTAACGAGGATTAATTTATAATCCTTTATAACACAATTTTGTGTTCTTTCTATAAGACAATTGCGTAATTAATATAACTTATATTAAAAAAAAAGAAAAAAGAAAGAAAAATTGTTGATACCGCCTAACAATTAATTGTACGATTTTAAAAATTAGCACGACGTTATAAAGGATTAATCCTCCTACGTTATAGAAATTATTTAAGAGAACAAATCAAAAATTATTTCTTTAAAAATATCGATCTCAGTTCGATCTGATGCGAATCTCGAGAAAGATTTTTTCCGAAATAAATAGAAAAAATGGATAAATAAAAAGCGAAAGAAATGAAAAAGAAAAGGAAATTAAAACGAACCATCGGTCTCATTGGCAGACGTGCAAGTATCAGGAGAACTCGCCCTCGATTTTGCAAACGCATGCCGATCATGACGGTCGTCTTGGGACTCGTCAGAACGTCGTTCAGGAGTTCCATCGAACGGAATGGGTTCTCCACCTTCGATGGAGAGAACGATCGGCTTCCTGGATGGTGAATAATCGGACTGCCTTCCAGCGATCGTTGCTCCAAGTGACATTGTTGTTTATAGGTTAAATACGAAACGAGAAAGAGTACGACCGAGTTCTTATTATATTTTTCTCTCTTTAAGTATCACCGATCGACCGGCTCGGCTCTAACGTTGCGCGAAATTGAACGAGGGAGCTTCGTCGAGGCGCATAATTCTACAGAAGGAAGGCCGACGCACCCTCGAGAATTGCACGAGAATTTCCTTAGAATCGATCGATACTGAAATAGATATATACTTTTTAAACGACCAATAAAAGCCAACTTCGTATTACTTTGACGAATATACGTTTATATATGTATATATATTTACATATAGAATCGTATTATATATATTTATACTCAAACAGCCTTAAAGGAAATATAGACAAAACAATTTTAACCAAAATAAACTTCTTGTTTGCGAACTGTATGCATGCATGCATGCATATGTACATACATACATACGTACATACGTATATGTTTACTGTACAGATACATACAGCTTAGACATACAGTCTAAACTTCTTTATACGATCGTATATGTAAATGTTTCGTGTATGCACGTACGTATAACATACTCTGATAGCATCCTTTTAAATATTCATGTTAACAAGTCGAACTGATTCGAAAAGGCTTCCTTAAACTATATTAGAATACGATTGTATTTCTATAATAATATAGTTGCTAGAAACTGTTAGTTAGTAATTCTCTGGTACGTATTACCCTATCATTTACTTTTTAATCGATCGAAGTTGTTACTTCAAAACATTTCTTTCGAGTTCATAATTAATAATCAAATCAATTGCGATTCGTATCAAGGGTTTCGTCATTGGAGATAATTTTGTATAATTAAACGCTATGGATTTCGCTTATTAATCATGTAAATTTATTCGATTGGCCCATCGGAAATTCATGTCAAACGTATGAATTTTATACTTTTAGTAACATTTTTACGACTAGCTCTATCTTAGTGAAACTTTCTTCGCTCTAGAGTTCCATATTCGAATTACGAATTCGAAGTTGTCAAACAACATCGCTCGTTATAGGTTTATATATACGTACGTACATATACATACATACATATATATGTATGTATATATACAACGAATGAAATTGTCTTCTCCGACATAATTGCATTCAAATAGGATAATGATCATCTACAGACTCGAAGTTTACAGTATCCATTACGTGATGAAAGTTCAAAATATAATATATAATGAGATATATTTACATGCACGGATAGATAGATAGGTATGTATATGTGAATGTAAATGTAGAGACAACTGAATACCAATTACATGAAGATATTCCTTCAAGTCGTTCTACCTCCGAATTACTCGAAAAACTTTATACGTATAAAAAAAGAAAGTACTTCTAAAGTAGAACGTTTGGTTAGTTCGAGAAGTCCGATGAAGTTAAATAAATGAGCTTACTTATATCTTTAACCTTGATCGTTATATAATAACAAAACGAACCGATAAAAAGAGAGAGAGAGAGAGAGAAAGAAAAAGAAAAAAAAACAGAAAGAGAGAGAGAGAGAGAGAAAAAGCAGAAAAGATCGAAGGAAGGAGAAAAAAGAAATTAAGAACGATCTCACTGCAATTAATTAATTTCTTAATTAGAGAGAAGGTGCATCAATCTTGTAATCTGATTAGCTTAAAACGAACGACGCGACGCCCGGTAATAATTTTCTTTTTAATAAAGGTGAAGAACGTTCGAGGGGAGTACGCCTACAATTTACAACTACGATTACGGTGAAAAGTAATTTGTCACTCGGAGGGTACTCATTACCGTCTCGGTTTGACCGGTATGTCATTAATATCAATAACCACTTAGTACAATATCCACGTACCACTCATACGTCAAATTCGTCTACATACCCTCGCAAACACGTTTCTACACCCTCGAATGCCTCTACCACTAGCACACATTGCCACGGTCCTTTAACGTTCCGATCATTTCCATTAAGCTTCGATGGCTTTGGTAACCGCGAATGTTTCGATGAGTTTACGATTACGAGATCGTCGATAAATTTCATTGGTTAAAATGTATACTTAACTCTCTGATCGTTCAGAAAGAGAGAAAGAGAGAGAACAAAAAATGATTATTAACATAAACTCTTTCAAATTACAAAGGATAAATATCTACGAGTAAACGATAATGATTATTATATTTATTAAATGTGATTCTTATTTCCATGAAATTCATATTTAACGAGACACGATCATTTTGTTTCATTCAATGATGGTTAAGTAACGGTAAAATTTCATGGTGAATAACATGCCGGTAGTTTCCTTAGTAGAAAACCACTGTGAATTGTCGTGGTTCTTAAAATGAAAAAGCATTGAGCCAATTTAGGCTTCTTCTTCTCTCTCTCTCTCTTTCTCTCACTCTCTTCGTAACTAGACTGAGAGAAGAAGAATAAAAGGGAAGAGTGAAGTGTAGGTAAGACTCTTCTCTTGAATATATATGTAGGTACGTGAGAGCTTCTTTCTCAAAAGGAACGACCAACAACGAGCTTAATTGTCTGGGAAAACAAATTTCAGACGATTAAGATACATCGTACGAACTAAGGAGAAAACGAGGGCATTCTTTTAGTTCCCACTGATATTTTATCTTACGGTTTAACGCCCAACCTTATACGATGCTTCAAAGCTACGAGCTATTGTGGATAAAAATAAAAAAAAAGAAAGAAAACAAGGAAAGAGAGGAAAGAAGAGTAGTACCTATATACATTTTTTATTAAGTCAGTTGGATAAACAAAAAAATAATAATAATAATGAAAATTAAAAAAAAAGAAAATGCAATAAAACTGATTACGACGATACGATCAACAAAACGAATTTTGAGGATTTACTCGGATTAAACATAAAAAGAAACGACTGTGTAGTTTTAACTCGAATCGATAAAATTTTATATTAGTTGTCGATAAATTCTCGAGAAATCCTAATATTATTTCTAAACGATACGTTTTTCTTTTAATCGTATTACCTTGAAACATTTCGATGATCGAAACTACGATCTTGTCACGATTAAACGTAACATTATGTTTGTTAACTTTGACAAACGATTTCAATGGGATTATATAAACACTATTTTATCGTTTACTTTTATCGAGATCGATTTATCGAACTTAGAAAAGGAACGCTAGGAACATAGAAAAATGAAAAATGTGTGTGTGTGTGTGTGTGTGTATGTGTGGTAAAAATGTCAAGTTTAAAAGACGATTTGAACTTCGAAAGAAAGAACTAGCAGATCTTTTTGTTACGGACGTAAGAGAGCAAGATTTTTATTTGATCGAGCATCTGTGACTCCTCCCCATTAATTTTCTTTCTTCTTTCTACGCTTGGCCATGCCGGAATCCAAGGAATTCGTAAATCACCGGTTAATACCGTTTCACGTTCGTACTCGAATATTCTCTCTGAACGTTGACCTTTGTTCTCTGGTCTCCCTATATCTTCCTTTAGAGAAAATGTGAAGGTATTGAAAAAATTTATCATCTGAGAGTCTCCGAGTAAGTACTCCGGTCTTTTGTCTGAAAGAAAAGGAACAAAGAGAGAGAAAGAGAAAGAGAGAGAGAGAAACAGAGAGAAAGAAAAAGAGAAAGAAAGAGAGAGAAAGAGTCTAACATAAGAGAGAGTGAGAAAGAGAAAGATCGAGTACCAAAAATCGTTGCACATATTGTCCAAAAAGCGACATGCGCGGTTACGCAAAGAGTTACTTTCACGAGTACATGAAGGACAATCCATTATCCTTTCTCAGGAGACGAATAATTTTATCGCATGGCCCAACTGCGATCACTATCCATTACTTTCTTTCTTTCTTTCTTTCTTTCTTTCTTCTTCTCTCTTTCTCTCTCTCTCTTTCTCTTTTCCTTTTTTTTTATATATCATTCTGATATTAGATGATTCTTGATTCAAGAATACATAGAAAACAAATTTGGAATCGATCGATGATCGAACGTTCGTTTGAAACGATCGAATTAAAATTATTTAACATCGAATTTTCACTCGGCTCGAACGCGAGTCATCGATCCCTACTTTCTCGGTTGGTAATACACATACTTCGTCGATGTAATAAAAAAAAAAAAAAAAAAAAAGAAAGGAGAGAAAAGAAAAATATATACGAAGAGAAAAGGAAGAATAAAAGAAGAATTCGATTCGCAAACTGGTCCGGTTGGATAACATCGTTTCCACGCCTTTTACTTTTATGTCAGATCACAAGTTAAATGTAGGAAACTGCCATCTTCGTCCATGCAATTATATCTTTCTCTTTCTCTTTCTCTCTCTCTCTCTCTCTCTCTCTCTCTTTTTTTCTTTTATTTGCTACCTCATACCAAACCGAAATGTACCGCATACCGAACACGCGCGATCGATCAATTTGGTGGTATCAACCACTTCCGGCTTAACTCATGATTTTGTCCAAGTTACGTCATCAAAATAATATTTTTTTCGTTACGAAAATGAAATATATATGTTTGTGTGTGTGTGTGTGTAATCGATATTGAAGGGAATGCAGGAATTCTTTTGATATATATATTCGCTGAGCCAATGAGAGTAACAAAAAAGGAAAAAAAGGAAAAAAAAAGAGAAAAAATAATAAGAAAATGGAGCATATAAAAAGAAGAAAAAAAATATCCAAATGACATACATATAAAGAACAGATTGGCAATTAAAACATCGTATATGACGGTATAATCCGAGCAAACTCATCTGTCGTTCAACCGCATTTACGTGCATGTGTGGGATGAATCATTTATGTATCTATCGCATATATCTACCTATACACATAGAACTTATTCGAGAGATGAGACGTCAGATGCAGGAATTTCGTAATAATTTCAATCATTCGGATTTCTCAAGGATTTCTATATATGAAAAATAATCCGTATCCCTTTGCCCAACGATAGAATAGAATTTAGGCAGGAAGATAGACAAAAAAGATAATAGAATCTATGAAATGCGATCTAAAATTTTGCGAAGCACATCCTCTCGATTTCGAGGCATGACCTTGTTTATACTCTCTCTCTCTCTTTCTCTCTCTCTCTTTCGTTCGACAAATGCAATGTATCGGACGCGTGCGAGCGAGAAAAATCGAGTTGGAAAAGAGGAGCAACGGCAAATGGCACTGTGGTACCGTCGTACCGTGACGAAATCGAATCTTCGAGAGACAGATTTCCGATCGGGGTAAAAGCGTTTCAACGAAAACTCTCGACTTTCGACCCTTTTTATTTTATCTTCTTTCCCCTTGTAACTTCGTGAAAACTACCGATCATCCGTTCCGATTTTGCAAATAATTTTTTATCGAAAAATTATTCATTTCTTTTTCGGACCTTATACGAAATACTTTTGTTGAGATATAACTTTTCATTATTAAAAACAGAAAAGAAAGAAAGAAAAGTAAAGAAAAAAAAAAAAAAAAAAAAGATAAAAGAGAGAAATAAAAATAAAAAGATATTGGAGAAATGTGAAATACGGGCGATTTTCAATGACGTAGTAAATCGATATCAAAATACGACGTTTGATCGGCCTCGTAAAAATCGCGAATAATCCCGAAGGAAATCACAAGATTCAACGAAAAGTAAGGTTAGATAGCAATAAATATATACTCTTCTCTCTATTTTATTGGCATCGTATTTCGAGTTAGTTTTATTTTTTTTTCATTTACTTCATTATTTCACTTTTTTCTCTCTCTACTAGAAATGCCGGTACATTTTTCGCGAATATCAATCGATTCATATCTTAGTGGTTGAGACGATTTACCACTTAGAAAACGAAATGGAAATCGTGTTTCATTTTACACTTTACTCCATTTTAGGATGATTTCTCTTCTTCTTCTTCTTCTTCTTCTTCTTCTTCTTCTAGAAGGAAAGACCGTTGCTTTATCGAAAAGCGGAAAGCTTTCGAGAGATGCATGATTTCCTTCGTATCTTACACGACGTCGAGGTATAGCGAAACTAAATTGCGACACGTTTTTCAGAGAGCATTGCGAGTAATTTAAATAAAACGTACCTTCGCGGTGATACGTATACACGGTGAATATAAATCGTTTCGAGAAATTTCATTGAATTTTATATGTGGACGATATACATACATACGTACGCGCTTTTCCTTAAGAACTTCAACAACGATAAAGACGAAGAAGAATAAGAAAAAGAAAAAAGAAAAAGAAAAAGAAAAGAAGAAGAAGAAGAAAAAGAAAATGAGAAAGAAGAAGAGAAGGTCGAGATGGTTATCACGAAACTTGCAGCGTGCGCGTTTTTTAAAAGATCCTTTACTCGACGAAAAGAAAGATAAAGATAGATAGATAGAAAGAAAGAAGTAAGGAAGGAAGCAAAGAAGGAAGGAAGGAAGGCAAAAAGTAAGAAAGGAGAGAAAGAACGAAGGAAAATCCCAAAGGAAAGAAGAAAATCCTATAGGAAGGAAGAAAATCCAAAAGAAAGATATCAACCGAATACTTTAAGAACTATTTTCACTAAACCGGACAGACATGTTACAAGAAATAGATATTATTTACTTAATAGCTCGCATTTAGATCTTTATAACTGTTGGGAAATAGAAAATATCTAAGGAACTTCGAGAAAAAGATGAAGCGTCTCGTAGAAAATATAAAATGACCAGGAGAAAGAGACGAAACATCTCGTACAATCGACTAAATCCCCTTAAATGGTAAATATAAAGAACATCTTGGATCTTTTACTTTCGACGGAAACGGAAATAGATTATTATCGGACTAAAAAGAGAAAAACAAGACCTCCCTTCACCCCCATACATCCCTATCTTTCCTTCTCGAATTGATCGTCCTGATCGCTAAAGAAACTGAGATTGAGAAAGGTTTTGCAAATAGGTCTCTACGAGTGTTTCAAAAACAACCGCTTTCTACATGGTAGGTAAAATATACTTTCGAAAATGTGGAAATGGCGCGATAAATAACTCGACGAACGATAACGTTCCATCACGATTTCGTACGTCTCGTCGTTATATCATGAATACCATGAAAACTGATGAAGTCGTTCGAAGAAACACGATTTCTAGTTTTCACGTGGGGAAACATTTATTGGAGGAGAGAGAGGGAGAAGATTTTTACGTAAATGGCCGAGTTTTAATTTAATTTAATTTAATATATGTATTTTTTGTTTTTTTTCTCTGTATCTCTCTTTCTCTCTCTCTTTCTCATCTTTTGTCGGACATATCTTAATCGTCGGCTGTTTGCGATGACACAACGGGGCTGCATGAAAGTGAAGGGAAGAGGACAAGACGAGAGCACCGTTTCCTGCTCTGTAAGACTTCCAAGAAAAGAAAAGGAACGAAAAGACAAGAAAAGAAAAGAAAAAAAAGAAAAGGAAAAAGAATTGGGAGGGACTCCAAAAATGGAGAGACATAGAATCGTAATTTGTGAAAGGCGATCCGATATCGACCATTACACGAATATAATTCGCAAATATTTGCATCTCCATACGTATGATTAGATAAAATTTTCTAATATATATGTATATATATATATGAACTAATTAATAAATTATAGAATATTTTTAATCGTTTATCAACCTATTCCGACAGAAATTCGTACGAGCGAACTTATCGATCGATCGATCAAGATTAAATATTCACAAAGAGAATCGTATTATTACGTATGACAGATTAATATGTAATGGAATCTTTTCTGAAAATGTTTGCCTTGAAACGTAGGACGAGCAAGGAAGTGACACGATATATTAATTCGTCAATTTTAAAATAATAAAAGCATGGAATAAGGTGCGGATCGATTTTCGTTGATCGATCTCGTCGATTCATCCTGGTATTAAACGTAAACTCCTTTGTGTCGCGAAATTGGAACAGTATCCTTCGAATTTCGCGCTACTTTACATTACTTTGCCTTACGTTACGTATCGTCAGTTCGGTAAGAATCAGATGGACCGGTCAGAAAAAAGAAAAGAAAAAAAAAAGGAGGAGTTAGCAGTATACTCAGTAGGGCGTGTAGCTGCTCCAGTGAAAGTACTCTTCCTCGGCCTGGTAACGTATTGCCATCTGGTCACAGTCCGGTATATAAAAAGCGCGATTGGAAGCAAAGTATGACACATTCGAGTCGACAGAACGCAAGAGTAACAACAATGAGGATCCTAGTTGTACGTACGGCTTCGATTTAACATTTGAAAATCGATCGAAAATAATTATACAATCCAATACAATCTACCTATTCTCTGATCTCTCTTTTTTTTTTTCAGATTTGTCTCTTGGCCACGGGCGTCTTAGCCGGGAAGAAACACGACAAACGTGGTATACTTTTAGGAGATTCCAGTTATTCGAGCGGACTTGGTTTGAGTGGTTACACCACTGGTGGATTAAAATCTGGTTTATATGCCGGTGGATTGAATTCTGGGCTCGGTTACGGACTCGATTCCGGACTTACTTCTGGATTCTCTTTAAATGGAGGCAGTGCAGGAGGTGCGTTATTAGGCGCCAGAGCTGAACGTATTACTGGTGTCACCGTTCATCGCGAAGTTCAAGTTCCCGTTCCAGTGCCGCATCCTGTGCCGGTCGAAGTTACAAGAACCGTACCAGTTCCTCATCCTGTTCCAGTTAGAGTTGATCGTCCTTATCCTGTACCAGTGCCACATCCAGTTCCAGTCGAAGTTACTCGTCACGTACCTGTTAAGGTCGATCGTCCTTATCCTGTACCAGTACCTCAACCAGTCGAAATCCGTGTACCTCAGCCCGTTCCCGTTCCCGTTCCCCATCCAGTACCAGTTCCTATCTCGGTTGGTCCATCGATTTCCTTGGGTTCTACAGGAGCTAGTAGCTTTTCAAGCGGATTTTCTAGCGGACTTTCCACTGGATTCTCAAGTGGTTACTCCGATCTTGGATCCAGTTTGCCCAGTGGACTTAGCTCTGGAATAGAGGTCAGCATCGGCCATGGATACTCTTCTAACAACGGTGGATCGATCGGTGGAGGAGATTCTGGATATTCTTATCCTGTACCATCGAAGAAATGGTGAACGAACGAATTCGAGGAGTCGTTAAGTTTTAACGCTTACATACAAATTCTTTGTTCTTCTGGAATCGACGACTAAATGTACCTTTCTACGTTTGCTTCGAACTAAGCATCGTAACGATCTAATAATAATGATAGTCATAGCCAATGTTTCATATAATCAATAAATTTTTTTATTTTGTTACACGATACTCAACGTCTATTTACTTTCCTTCTTTATAAAGTAATGTCTGAATAAAGATAACAGAGCATTGCCGTTCGTTAATCCGTAATCTTGCTAGAAGAAACATCGTGATTAGAGCGTTAAGCTTAAGAAACAATTGCAGAGAACTAACTACTAAATTATATGGATTAATTTATTAACAAGGGACCTTCCATAAGCGATAAGTTGGCAAAATCGAAGCCAAATTAATTTCGGATTGGATTATTCTCTGCTGTGGAATAACGAACGTTGATAAACTACGAAAGTTTCTTGAATTCCACGCCGAGTAAATTAGAATGTTCGTATTAACGCTTAATTCGAGTAATTAAGTTCAATGTTACGAGTACTACATACAAGAGAGGCGATAAGGATTGAACGACGATATAATGATGGTTTTAACCGTACTTTTCGGAAATCGTACAAAAGAGAGAAAAAAGTTTTAGAGTAGTAATAGAAAACGTAGGTAGACGTAATGCAATATAAGTGGATGCTGAAAATCTTTTATGACCAATTTCTTAAGGAGAGAGAAGATTAGAAACGGACACTCGATAAATGGGAAAGAAAATTGAATGGCAATGTACGAAACGATATCGAATCTTACGGTTGTATTAAAACAGAAGTACCGAGAGAGCGCACAAACGCGTACATTTGTAGGTATCCATAATGAAGGGGGAACGTTCATAGCTCGATTGGTCGATGTAGAGTTCGCGTGGGATAGGATTACGTCAGCAAAGCTCTTTTCGCGTCATATGGAGCCGTCAAGCTCAACGTAAATCGGGTCAGGCCGCTTTACCTTCTTTAAACTTTATTTATTTTTTTTTTTAATTTTTTTTTCTTCGTTTTTTTCCCTTTTTTTTTAGTCGGAAGGATGATAATAATAATAATAATAAAACTGCAACAACTACTATTACTACTGTTGCTATTAATAATAATAATAATAATAATAATAAAGAAATTGTGTATATTACGTCATAGAGCTTAATGTCTCCCTAAAATCTTAAGCATCCGATTTTACGATGATTTATAGTCAAGAGCGTTTAAAGTGTCACGGTTCGCGTAAAACCAGTACACAGCTCTTAATGAAAAATTCATATGAAATTACCACGCATCTATTTTCTCGAGTAACCGCGAACTTTCGTTGGAAATATACATCTTATTAATGTATGTATGCAAATACTACGAATGTTCTCGCTTTCTTAATTGGTATGGCTTCAGTGATATAGGTAATATAACAAGTGGATCAATAATTCAAGTGCTATGAATAAAGACTTACGTTTGCTCGTGAAAGATGGTGCCGTAAACGCAAAAGCACCATCTAGAAGAATATCCACTTGATATTCTATCACGAATTTATCTGTCTATTCAATTACGATCTCAATTCTATATTCTATTTCGAACTCAAGTCGAAATAAAAGATAAAGAATTACAATTTATACGATCAATTAAGATAAGTCCCATAAAATTATTACGTTTCTAACTTACTTATCAACCTACAACACTTAACTACCGTTGAAAATAATTTCCTACCAACGATAAAACAGTTCATCTCGTATGGTAATCAAAGAACGAATACCTTCAGACGGTATTGCAGAAATTTACCTCATGTCGATAACATGTTCTCAACAACGGGTAAACAAGATTTGTCTCGTTTAACCCTTCTATCAAAAAAAAAAAGTATTATTTAAAAAATATTATACTAATTTATATATATTCTTTTTCCGAATAAATGATTTACTTACATATAGTACTCAGCCTTATCCCTTCACTAAAGCATCTATTATATCGTAAACTTACCTGAAACAAAATTAAAAAGAGATATTGTTAAAAATAATTAAATTTTCTAAGACATACATTGATATAATATATACTATAGACTATAAATAAATTGGATGATTCAATACATTGTGTTCTAAAGGAATACGTGTCTGTTGTAACTCTTCCACCAAATTAATGGAAGAAAACAATTTTCACAGCGAAGTTCGGAAGAAAAATAGAATGGAACCGAAGCAACGGTATGTGAATACAAAATGAGAATCTATCATTGGATAGAAACGATCAAAGACACACCTGCCTCGTCGAATTACCTAATGGAATTCGATCAGGAAGATCCATGATTGCGAAAGTTCATTACGATAAAATACATGTTGTATCAATAAAAGAAAAAAAAATTTCAATAATTCTCAAAACATAAAATAACAATTTCATTAGAATCCTCCATTTATAAACAAAGCTTATTTTATAAGATCGATCGATTTAATATGAAAAATTTACGAAAAAAACAGATAGAGGGAAAGAAATCAAAAATAATTTAAAAATTTCAAAAAACATTGTAACACGGATATTACGTGATCAACGTAACATAGAATCATACACTGACATAATTCGATATTGACCGTCGCAATGACTATAAGTATTTGCATGAAGCATCGTTTATCTGTCCTATACCCAAGCATGTAAGTAGCGTACGTGTTCGTAGAAGTATCCCCAGAGACAGGTTCAGAACTCGCTACATCTCAAAATCTCTCTCTCTCTCTCTCTCTACGTTGCTCTATCACACGTACCATCATCATCACACGTACCAACACCATCCGGAATGGTCCATTAGTATATCGAAACTTACACACAGACGACGCTATAATTCCACGTTGCTGTAACTCGCGTAATATATTAATTAATTAGTCATATACCGAGAAGAGTTTATCTAGATCGAGCATATACCAACTTCTACAAACGATGCAAACATTCATATACAAACGCACACAGACAAGAAGAGGAATGTAATAATTTATCCACTGTATCAAGAACCGAACGCTTTATACCCCATACAATGGTAGAATACGATCGTATAAGCATACCGATATGCTCGCATTCTAATAATTATTTCAGACGTATCCGACCTCACGAACAGTGAAACGACTCAATAATTTATCCGTCCTGCTGTTAGTATGCTACGCGACGCATACCTATAATAAATTTCGAATGATACATGAAACCCATTAAGAAATTCCATTTTTGCTTTATTATATTTCCGTTTTTCTTTCCTCGTTTTTATTATACGCGAGCAGTGTAGGTAACTTTATATATGTATGTATGTTCCATTTTGTATATATTCGTAATAAATATGTTAGCTTTGAAGAAAAATGAATATATGTAAGTATAAAAATCGATAACATTTGCTGAACTCGACCTATTAACACGATTTTTTATTGGTTTCATATTTATTAAGTTTATTTCGGATATACTCGTACATATACATATGTACATACATACACCCATATACACACATATATATACAGCGAAAGAACGATAAAATTCTTATCGAATTATAAGTCTGTTCAATAATCTTACTTGAGAAGTCCCATGATATAAGATTCTATCACATTTTGTGTTTCTCTCTCTCTCTCTCTCTCTCTTTCTTCTACTTCGTATAACATAATACATATGTATATTGTGTTTGTATGTCCACCAACAACACCTCCACCATTCGTGGTTTACCAACGTCATTCAATATTTCCATGTTTATTTTAGAAATTCTTTGATATCTCACACAGTTCGTTCGAAAATAAACGCTCGAAAGATCGTCGAGATCATTATCGTTCATCTCCTCCCTTTTGATACATATTACAGCATACATACATATGTATGTATATATGTACATACATAATGAT
The DNA here is from genome assembly GCF_905475345.1 of Vespula vulgaris. Lineage (NCBI taxonomy): Eukaryota > Metazoa > Arthropoda > Insecta > Hymenoptera > Vespidae > Vespula > Vespula vulgaris. The sequence goes on along the minus strand of NC_066592.1, from coordinate 6,567,560 downwards.
AACTTCACCTGAAAATATTTATTTTCGATCCATTGGAAAATCTTTTTCGTGCTATTTCTCGAAATAATTTTATCGAGAGGACGTCGAATTACGTTTAACCAACGTAAACGTAGAAATCGATGTTGGAGAAGTCGATTTTTACGAGAGCCACTGAATCGAAACGCTTTTCACGATTTCTGTGTTTCCAGTAGGTTTTAATAGAAAGTGAACTATCATAGTTAGTTTCGTAGACTCGTTCGACCGTGTCCAATCGATAAGAAAAACTCTTCGTACTTCTGATACGCGTGACAACGAATGTCAAGACAATGAATGTTAAAAGAATTCGAGCGAGAAATATTTTTTTCCACGTTTCACATATTTTCTTGACTCGATATTATTCCCCCATCCAGACTTCCACTGTTCTCTTTCTTTTTTCTTTTTTATATTACTTTTTTTTTGTTCTTCGTCCTTTCCTCAATTTTTGTGAAAACTTTAAATCATTTCAAATAGGAAAACCTCGTTCACCTTTTTCCATTCCTCTTCCTTCCTTTTCCCTTTTCGTTAGAAGGGAACCATTAAAAGGGTACTCCGAATTTGAAGCATTTCCGTTCTTTATTGAAATCGAAAAACCACTGAACCAAAAAAGATTAGGCTTCTAACGACGACGAAAAGAATTTCGATTTAACGCAAACTTTCGATTGGTTTTCATTCTCGAATAGTTCTCGTCGTTCGTCAAAGTCTCTGATTTATTATTATTATCGTATAATCCAATTAATTTCTATATATATATATATATATATATATATATATATATATATATATACCCGTTAATTTTTTATTTATAATATTATTTCATCAAGATAAAAATATATCCTTCATGTATCTTCCTCTTGTATCATAGTATTATAACAAGGGACGAACTGGTTGTTACGTTGATGTAATGACGTGACACACACACATACACATATACAAATATATATATTCATCCAAGAACGACATACGCCTGATATCAATTTATCGCATGGCGTATCACAGAGCAGCCGACGTAGTATGATATATACATATTAAATAGAGAAGAGGGTAGTTATGTCGAGCACCATCCCGCTATTTTCCTTTTGTTATATTTTTCGATGACAGTACGATGACGAGTATAAATGTGACCATTTCTATCAGAAAATATGACGTATGTATGCATGTATGTATGTATGTATGTATGTATGTATGTATGTATGTATGTATGTATAGACGGTATTCGTTTACTGTGGATCTCTTTTCAAATCCGCTTTGCATATTTTCTCCTTTTGTGCCTGTTCTATCTGTCTTTCTTTCTCTAACTAACAATAAAGTATAAAAGATAACATGAAATTTAAACGTTCAAAGAAAAATGTCGGATACTTCAATCAATCAATCAAAAAAAAAAAAAATAAAGGGAGAAAAAAAAGAATAGAAGAAAAGAAAAAATTAATAAAAAAGCAATATCTGAAATATTAAAACATTAAAATGAATGGACGACCGAAAAAAACCAAAAAAAAAAAAAAAGAGAAAAAGAGGAAGAAGACGAAGAAGAAGACAGACAAATCCAAAATCAATATCTTCTAGCAAACTCATTTCCAATTGATCAGGTTATACAATTTTTCCATCCTTTAGATTTTTAAATGAGATCCGTCTTGAAATTTTATTCTCCCGAGTTGAAAATTTAAATAAAACTCTGTTGGATGGAAAAACGTCCCTTTTTCCGTATTTAGAAACACCAACGAGCATACACACGGCATCCATGGAAGTGACAGCATTAAGAGTGTCTCCGGGTATACGTATATTAAGCAAATCAAAGCCGGTGTTAATTAGCGTGATTAATTTAATTGCGCTAGCGCTATTCTTAGCGCCTAAATCGAATCGATTTCTATCGTGCATCAACCCCGTCTTCGACTTTATACGTCCCTTCTTCTATCGCTCCCTCTCTCTCTCTCCCTCTCTCTCTCTCCCTCTCTCTCTCTCTCATTTTTTCTTCTTCTATACTTATCTCTCTCCAACACTTCAACACGATGCAATGCTCTTATCCAGAACGAACGTACTGACGTCACGGCTATCGAATTTACATCGACATCGATCGTATCGCCAGGGACGAAATTAAATAACGAGAATAAGGAAAAACTAAAACGAAAAAAAAAAAAAAAACATTAAAAGAAAAAAAAAGCACCAACAAAATCACCGAGGGAACGAAAAAGAGAAGCCGATCGAAATTTATTCTACGTGAAATATAAACTTTCGGAAAAAACAAAGTCGAACGGTCGCAAAACGTGAACAGCGATTTTTCCTTTATATTCTCTACGCTTTCATCCCTTTTTTTTTAGTTATTTATTTATTTCTTTTTTACCTTTTTTCTATTTTTAATTTTTTTTTCTTGTTTCTCTCCCTCTCTATTTTTTTTTTTTCTTTCAAAGGAAGATAAACCCACCCCCCTCCAAAAAAAGACTGAAATAAAAAAAGAGAAAAAGAACAGGGAATACGAGTTTCCACGTAAAGTAATTTTCGTAGGAGTATGCTTACGCAATAGAATTATATTGTCTTCGACAGAATATAGTCGTATGAGTGACGTTAATCGAGCGTACTAGAGCGTTGTGTTGTCGCGAATAGAAGGTACAACGGCATCGTAAACGAACGTTGGCATAACTTTATCGATATCGTTACGGCCGCCCGTTCGTCACGTTTGTGCTCTTCGTCTACACACACGGAGCCTCTCTCAATCTCTCAATCTCTCTCTCTCTCTCTCTCTCTCTCTCTCTCTCACTCTCTTTCCCTCTTTATCTATCTCTGTATACATATATACACGCATGTACACACAGAAGCGTAGGTGGACGTACGCCACGCAACGTCGGCTTTGGACCGATTGTTTTCGATTTAACGCACAAGAGTGAGAGAGATGAATAGTATGCACACACAAGTGGATAGAGAAAGGATAGACAGACAGAGACAGAGAGAGAGAGAGAGAGAGAGAGAGAGAGAGGGAGAGAGAGAGAGAGAGAGAGAACGATGCTTTTACAAGGTAAACCAGAGAGAGAGAGAGAGAGAGAGAGAGAGAGAGAGAGAGAGAGAGAGAGAGTCCATCGCTTGCCAATAGCCAGTCAGGCCATGTCGATGCTTAATTATCTAGCGAAGTTCGCGATTCACCCTTGTTTTTCGTAACCCACACGCGATAGTTGAACGCATGCAATACCGATTACTTCCCAACGACGATACAATTTCGTTCCAATTAACGATCAATCGATCGTAACGATTCTCTCTCTCTCTCTTTATCTCTGTCTCGCTCTTTTTTCCTTCTGGATGATCCAAATACATATGGAAAAATCGCTACAGTTTCGTCTCTTTTGCTTTTTCTCTAATCTCCTTTCCCATCTGACGAAATAGGACTACTCTGACGACTGATCCGATCCGACAATTGATGTACGTTCGATAACGTATAACCAGTTTCGACTCGTAAATCGCGTAATACGCTTTACGCATAAATAACAATCGCGCTCGAGGATTTAAGAGACATTTTACGTGCGACTATGTGCATGTGTGCCTGCACGTTTCTATTTACAAGCTATATATGCGAATGAGATCAGTTGGTATTCTAATTTTATACTGTTTATATTTGTTTAACATAATACTCACTTTAAGTTATTCCGTATAAACGATTAAATATTTTTACTTTCGACGAGGAATTCTAATTAATATTATATACGGAAACTTCACGAAATTATAATTTCTAAATATATAAGCTTATATATATATATATATATATATATATATATATATATATATAAAATGCTTATCCTTTAGCAGCCGATGTCGCTTTATGGCTTTAGGTATAATTCCACTTAAATGGCTTCTGTTTGGTAAGGCAGGCCAAAATGATCGGTGCTCTCTACATTACGTAACTTCTATCCTCTGGTGGCTTCCATGTTGGAAATTTCAACCTAATATTATGCTCTTTCTCTTTCTCTTTCTCTCTCTCTCTCTCTCTCTCTCTCTCTCTCTCTTTCGTTATTGTTACTTGACATTCCTACAATACCCTTGTGATTGTGAACAATGGACCACAGACTGGTAGACGGTGTATAATGAAGGTTCAGATGAATTTTCAGATTTCCCGTAAAGAACGACCGGTGACACGATTTTTCCCCTCTCTTCATACAAGTTTTAACGAAAAAGGGAAGAAACTTCTCTAAAAAGCATCTTCGGTACGCTCAACATTTCTCTAAATCCTTCGAGCGAAACTCGGATAATAGGAGTTGGTGGGTGCGAATGAAAAGCTGGGATTCCGGTTTTATCCACTTCTTCCTTTTCCTTTTCTCTTAAAACTCGTTCGTACGTACATCAAAACACAACTTTCACAAGTAATAAGGAAAAGATTTTTTTCTTTTTATTTTCTTTCTTTTTTCTTTTTTTTTTAATTTAGCATTAGTATATGTGCAAACTGACATACACAACTGAATTTTTATAAAATAAAAACGTACAGTTAACGATATTACGCATTAAGCACAACGTTCTAGGTCTAATCTCAACTCATTGACCTCGTGGAATGAAGGTTAAGAGTTCGAGGTTAAACACACACACACACACACACAGAGAAATAAAGGGGAGAAGGAGAGAAAGAGATTCACGTAACAACGCAATGAATGAATAAATATTGTCAGAGTTTCAACAGAACAGTAGCCATTTTCGTTAGTTTCCTTTGATTACGTTTACTTTTGCAAGTATGTATTTCAAAGCATGTGCAATGATGTATGATTTATTAAGAGAAGAAAATCCTATGTAAATAGTTAGTAATATGAGAGAGAGAGAGAGAGAGAGAGAGAGAGAGAGAGAGAGAAAGTATCAATATCAAGAGAAAGTTTACCCTTCTTGCATCTTAATTTCATATAATACGTAACTTGTAAATAACGACGACGAGATTTCAAATTAAATCTGGGTTAGAAGTCGCGAGTTAATTAAAAAAAAAAAAAAAAAAAGAGAGAGGGAGAGAAAAGAAAAAAGAAAGAAAGCAAAAGAAAAAGAAGAAAATGAGAGAGAAAGAGAAAAAAATCTATATAAATAAATAAAAGAAATGAAGAATGAAAAGAAACGAAGAAACTTTTTCTGTTCGATAAAGTAACGTGACTGGAATTTAAAATAAAATCAAATCCATCGAATTTGATCACGATTTCACGAAGACTAAGTATAGATATATAAATGCTTAATTCATAAGATATTGATCGGATCGTCTAAAACTGATTATTTGCTAAAGTTAATATCGGATGAACCGGCAGAAATTGATGCATCTTTAATAGCACCGTACGAACGTATAAAGTTATCTGTGAGATAAAGTTATTGGTGAGTTTGAAAAACTTAAAGGGAAGAGAGAGAGACAGAAAGAGAAAGAGAGAGAAAAGAAAAAAGAAAAAAGAAAAAGAAAAAACGCGTGCTCGCAATGCTCAAACAGAAAATGATAAAATATATAAATTTATTTTATTACTTTATGAAATTTCGTTCGAGAAAGAAAATCTATAAAAAAGAGAGAGAGAGAGAAAGAGAGAAATTAATAATAGTCCTTCGTAAAACAGAAATATCGATATATTCAAATATATCGAAGCGAAAAAGTTTAAGATTAAATCGTTTGAGTCTTCGAGATTGGCTAAGAAACTCCTCTAGGAACTACTTACGCGAGAGGTTATTCGTGTTTCGTTTCGAACGAACGATGAACCGAGGAATGATTCTTCCAAGAATAATATAAAAAAAAAAGGGAAGATACGAGGCGCGATAGAAAGGAAGAGAAGACGAACGAAACATGATTTCCCATGAGACTTCGAACCTTGCGAGACTCCAACATGAAATCACGTGATATCGTTAGAGACGAAAGAAGATTTTCGGATCTTAAATAATGGTCTTTTTGAATTTATAGAAAATAGAAAGGTACGAGGAAGAAAGTATACTTTTTTTTGTTCCCTATTATTTCTCTCGGAAGTCCATCAACCGAAGGCTTAATTACGATTCTGTAAAAAGTGAAAGAACGAATTTCGATTTTATAACGACAGTGAAAATGAGAAAGAGAAGCATTGGAAGAGTCTCCGGAAAAGAGGGGAGAAAAAAGAGAAGAAATGAAAAAAAAGAAATTGTCAAAGAATGTTAATGGAATTTTCTAATTAATATTAATGAAACTCTGTCTAATTTAAAATTTTGTCAAGAATTTTAAGATCTCGTTTGAAAGTAACTTAAAAGACAGTCTCCGTTTACTCGTTTCAGGTATGACCCCGTCTCGTCTGTTAACTCAAAGCAGATTCCATCGACAAACGAGTAACAACTCAACTTCCTCTCTCCCTGTTTCTCTCTCTCTCTCTTTCTGAGTAGATGACATTAGAGAGATGTTTCTTAAAAGAAACGTTTGAAGTTTCGAGATAAGTGGAAGATAAATTAGAGTATGAAAGTGAGGAGGTTTTAATAGAGAACGGATCTCGGCAGGGTACCTGATTTTACATGGGTTTGTTTGAAAATTATTGGAAATGGAGAAAGTAAAGTAAAGGGAGAAAGCAATAAATTCGCAATAAAATCTAATTGAACGTTTCTCGATGAGGAAAGTTATAATAACAGAAACGAAAAAATTTATTAAATAAATTCGATAGGACGCTTATTGTTTAAATTAAAAAAAAAAAAAAAAAAAAAGAAGAAAAGACAAAAAAGAAAAATGAAACATGAATTTCCCAAGTCTATCAGAAAAGCTCAGATGATCTAAAACACGACGTGTGTAACGATACGTAAGTACATGCACAATGATCGTGAGTTATAAAAGCAAGTAAGAATAATCTTCGATCATAGCGATTGTCATAGTCACTGAAGGAGATTGGTTGCACGAGACGGTAAAACTCGGTCAGTAGGTAAAAGGAATCTTGTTTGGAAGGGTCATATCGAGGATCTTGCCAACCGCAAACAGCAACGCTCGTGATCTCTTCTGGTTTTCCGCGTTTCCCCTCCAACCACCACCACTTGTTGGACGCGAGGAGAACGGGTTCCAGACACCTGATGCTACGCCACTGCGGCATCGATCCCCAAACTACCACCGCAGAGAGCGCGGCGAAACCCCTACCGTTGTCATGACAACCAACTTTACCCTACCACGATCAGTCCCCTTCTTCCTAGGTGATCCCCACTAGTACCACATTGCTACTACCCCCTCAACATCATCCCTTATTCGCTTTTATACACCCCTTTCCACGCGTCCCCTCTACCACCAAGCCAACGTCCATGACGTCAGATGATAAACATTAGCCACGACGTGCTCTATTCGAACTAACTTGCAGGGAAAGCTTTTGCTCTTGTGCAGAATAGGCAGACGTTGCGAGAAGTTACCAACGAAGTAAGTTAGGATGAATGATCGAGCTGAATTCCCAATGATTTCCTATCCTCTGACGTATACATTGAATCCGTCTTTCGACAGCTCGTCGGTCTTTCCCCCATAGAAAGTACGTATCTATCTACCCGCCTAGCTACCTACCAACCTAACTCGTTTCCAACTTTATTTTCTCGCGTGGACTGATTAATTGGTCAAAGGTAGAGATCGAAAGGGATGGTAGAGACCTTTTCATAGTAGGGTATTAGTACCGTATTCCGATGGGAAACACGACGACGGTTCGAACGATGAATTCCAGCCGATCGATGGACCTCAATCCTCTTGGCAAAATAGTACCTTCCTGTGTGATGCTAGTTGCTTAGTTAGTTAGAGAGAGAGAAAGAGAGAGAGAGGGAGGGAGAGGGAGGAGAAAGAAAAAGTGGAGAAGATTGACCCTCGTGATCAAAGCATCATGCTAGCTAGCCTGAAATTATCTTAGGTTAAGGGAACCTTTTCTCAAAGCATTCATAATCAATGGATTGAAGTATCCTAAGGGAAGAAAAGCTCGTTGGACTACCAACACCAACCAACATCTACTTCAGAAACCTTCACCGATTACCTTTGCCAAAGTTAACGATCAACCATACGAAACTTATGTATGTAACAACGACATTGTCCAGAACGTGACGAGGCGCGACACAATAATTGCGGCGAATTATCGATCCACCTAAGCGTGCTCCTCTTCCTCCTCTTTCCCCTCTTTCACCATCTCCACCTCCAACTCCTCCTCCTTCTCGTGTAACTCCTACTACAAGAACTTTGAATATTACATGATAGCAACAAAGGATAGATCGTTACTCGAATCTCGTTAAAGCAACATTGTCGTCTTCATATTGTAACAAGATATCGTAAATCCTAATTAAAAGTGTTATAATAATCTCGGCTTTTGTTTGTTGTACAATTCCATTTGGGAATGATTAATCCCTTTATCTTGATAAAGGACGAAATCGTAAAAATAAATATTTTCAAAGATCGATATCAAAAGTATATATGTATGTATATGTGTGTGTGTACGTTTAAAATACGAGATGTAATCGGACGGTTCGAAATTATCGGATTGTCCGAATCAACGCGTGGGTACCATCGATAAAATCTACGTTAAAATAAATATAACGTGGGATTAGAAAAAAAAAAAAAAAATAATAATAAAAGGAAAGAAAAAAGCTAAAATACACACACGTGCGATGAACGGTATATGTATATATACACCCGGATTGTGTGCAATCAAGGAATGTGACGCGAGAACAGCGTCACGTTCACTATCTATTTACTCTCGCCTTGCAAATTATTGTTGATTGTTCGCGAGTATTTACGAAAATCACTACTACCACTATTACTACTACTACTACTACTACTACTACCACCACCAACCTCTCTCCTCCCACTTTGTCACCATGCCAGGAGAAGCTATGATACGCGTGGGCGCTCGCGCGTGCGTATATGTGAAAAGAATAAATATAATAATCAATTCGAAGGTGACAGTATAGTATTCGAAGGGAAAATATTGAATTTTCGGTTTGCAAAAAATTCTCGATCGTCCATCGTCGACCTAAGTACACAACGAACAAAAGTAGTACGATCGTTGCTTCATTTTTACATTTTCTTTTTTCTCCTCAACATTTTCAACATTTTCAACATCGACGTGGACGAATGTACGAAGGAATGATATAAAAGTGAAAAAAGTATAGTGATTTAACGACTTGACACTTTAGTAGGAACTGTCGATATCCCGATAGATTTTCAGCGATAGACTTTTTTTCTTGGAACGAAAAAAAGATCGATGTAAATCGATTTTTTCTTTTTTTTTTTTTTTATGTAGAAACAGAGCATCGATATAGAAAGAAAGCTTTTTGTTATCGAATCGATTCGAAAGTATTCGAGTGTTCGAAATTATCAAAAATTTTTGCGAATGTTTCAATAAAAAGAAAGAGAAAGAAAACAGAGAAAGCAAAAAAGAGAAAGAGAGAGAGAGAAAAGGACAGAACTATAAACTCCTTGGATTTTCACTGAAACTATCACAGACCGGAAGAAATCCCTATGATGTCAATGACCTTTGGAACCCTTGATAGCTCGGAATCATTGTTGCTTATTTCACTCAGCCGTGTGACAAGGCGTTCTGTGACGTCACTGCTAACCTACATAAGCTCGGAGGTAAGCACCGTTTACGTCAATGCCATTGCGAGAACTATAAAATATATCTTCGAAGAGACTTATATATGATGATATTATACAAGCGTAAAAAGCATATGGATAAATATTTTACGATCTCTCTTCGAACTGTCTAGAATATTTTCTAACGTCTCCGTTGGCTCCTAAACTTTTTATTTAAAAATTTTCTTTTTTTTTTTTTTTTTTTTCTTGCGTCTTTACTTTTTTTCTTTTCCCTTTTCCTTTCCGTTCTTTTTTTTTTTTGTATTTTTTCTTTTTCCTTTCTTTTTCCTTTCTTTTTTTTTTTGTTGATAAAGGTTTTATGAAATCAACGAATATAAATCTATACAGGTATACAATAGAGGAACAAAAGAATATAAAATTCGTTTGAAAAACCAATAAAAATTTGATTTCCCTTCGTGTTTCTGAAATCGTATATCTGCAAAAGAAGAAAAGAGAAGAAAAGAAAGAGAAGAAAAGGCAAGAAAAAAGGAAAGACGATAGATAAACTCGACGAGTATCGTCATTTTGTTCGTTAACGATAAATATCGAATATCTTCATCGCCTCTAGTTGCTTCGAAAATCAATATAGACACACATGACGTTTCGTATTTATTATGCGACGAAAAGTCGAGTAAAGTTAAGATGAAGCATCTGAGAGGATTTTTTTCTCCATTTATAAATCACATTTACAATAAGAAACTTCAAGTGTGAACGATCTTATGTAAATCTACGAAACGTGATATTTTCTCGCGTCGTCACGTGAATAATCCATAAACCCTGTATGGTTTAAAAATCGTCGTATAAAAAAATCGAAATCGTCTACGTGACTTTTTCCAATACGAATGAAAACGATTGTTTTATTTAATAGGCAATAAAGTAATAATTAAATTTGTGTGTTAAATTGCGAATGAAATTACCGTTTAAAGTTTCATTTCGCTAATTTAAGCCCCAAGCATTTGTATAATTTTCGAATTAAAACAAAATACCTAGAGCGTGGTCTTTTTATAAGCATAAATCGTTATTGGAAAAGAGAGTGGATATAGACAAAGAAATATGAAAAAAGGAGAAAGAGAAAGAGAGAGAGAGAGAGAGAGAGAGAGAGAGAGAGAGAGAGAGAGAGAAGGAAAAAGATGAAATATGAGGTAGCGTACAAAGAGAAAAGAATGCGAGTAAGAGAGAAAGAGAGAGAGAGAGAGAAACATGCGTCCCGCAAGAGGTTGCTTTATTGATTTCAACGTGATGAGGCCGAATGCATAAAACAGAAGCATTTCTGTATTTGGTGAAAATTGCGATCTCCCGAATGCAATGACTCTCACGATTGTAAAAGAAAGAAATCATAGAAATTCACATGTATTCCTGTTCGATATAGTACATAGTAGTATCTATCTAAAACCAGCAAACTAATCTCCGTGGAGAAAAGTACCTTCCAATAGTCTTTAAAATTACCTTGGCTGAGCTATTTTTCGAAATTTTCTCCTTTTTCCTTTCTAATTCCACGGTAAACCTTACAATTAGTTACATTACTCGACGTGCTTTGAAAGCTTCGAAAGTTTTTCTTCCGAAATTGGGATTTCGGTGTCTCTCTTTATCTTTCATTTTCTAAGGATTAAAAATTCACACCAAGTAGTTAAATCGAATATTGAATTCCAGCTGGATTTGAGTTAAGAAAAAACTCTCGTTTTTCGTGCCTTAGAATGTTTGAGTAGAAATTATCAAAATTAGATAGACGATTCGCGAATTTATCATTTTCTTCGAGCAAGAACGACGTTTCCTTTTTATATTTTTATTTATTTATTTTTTCTTTGGATTTAAAAAGAAAATAATTACGCCACAGATTATTAAAATTATCGCATTAGAGAATATTGATACGAAGTTAATTGTTATTATTAATTATGTCGCTAGTTCCTCTCTCTTTCTCTCTGTCACTTTATTAAAGCTTGATTCAATGACAAATTACATAAGTCAAGTTCGTGATAATCGAAGTAAGTACCTACTCCAAAGGGATATAGACGAAGAAGCGTCGTTAATTCGAGAATCTTTTCATCTCGAAACCACGGAGTCATTCGCGAGCGATAATTAGTTCGGTGAAAGGAGGAAAGGCATATAAACGGTTCAAAGTACACGTTTTAATCTAATTTATGCGCAAAGTGTAAGGCAGCTCGTACTTGATTGCATCACCAAGTGCAACGTCTCGATATCATCGCAGACTTATCATCCCTCTGTTGTAACAGCTGTTTTACATGACAAAGCGATAACAATGAATTTTTCCAAGACGAATATCCGATCGAACTATTTGTAAATTTCTTCTTCTTACAGAGGCGTAATAACATTTTTTTTCTTTCAACCTCCTCCAAGAAAAAGAAGGGGAAGAAGAAAGAAAGAAAGAAAGAAGGAAGGAAAGAACGAACGAAAGAAAAAATAAAATAAAAGAAGACTCCTGACAAATCGTTTCTTTCGTACAAACTTCTCCCTTTAAACTCTACCTACATTTCTTCTTATCGTTCTTCTAACGATAAGAAACTTTACGTATCCCATCAGCAGATTAACTTTAGGCACGAGATTTAGAACGTTAGAGAAAGAAAGAGATAAAGAAAATAACGATTGATACTACCAACGAAATTTCTTGTGCGATTAATGACTTTGTAAATTGAGAAGGAGGGAAAAAAGAAAAAAAAAAACAAAAGAAAAGAATACGAGATACCTCGAAACACTTTCTTTCCTTTTTTTTTCCCCTTTTTTTTCTCGTACGGAATTAAGTCGACCATTTAAAACGAGTCGAATAAACGTGAAAATGCAAGAGGATAATAATATCGGTCGACGTTATTCCGAAGAAATTTTATTCAAAGTGTTCTCAAGAGTGCACTTATTTTTAGGCGTAAAAACCTTCACCGAAAGGTTAATCTCAGTGTCTCGACACGATCTCATCTTTTTCTATAATACTTTTATAATGTAACACTCGACTCGACTCGATTCGAATCCTTCGTTCACGTGTATCTTTTGAAGCGAAGAAGACTAAAAAAAAAAGAAAGAAAGAAAGAAAGAAAAAAAGAAAAAATAGTATGTGTCATGTATTATTCTCAAGCTATTCATGAATAGCGGAGAATCGCGAATACTGCAGCTGTGGTTGGTGAACTAGCTTTACTAAGCTCTCTTTCTGTAACATCAGAATATGCTTTAACATCTTAGAAATTTTCAAGATAGCGCGAAGAATACTTACATATACGATGAGCTCGACTCTACCGATCGATTCACCGACTTTCGAACGATAATACAAACTGTATATAAACCCTTCTTTTTTTTTTTAGATTCGAAGTTTCGGAGTTCCATTTTCGAAAGTAAAATATTTCAAGGAAGATTGGTAAAAGAAGTTTTTTTACGGGCTAATGTACAGAACGAAAAGATTCTCTAACGAACGAAAAAACCAAGAAAGTGATTCGTTCGTTAATTATTCCTTCTCGTATTCTCGAACCATACTTTTTTGTTCCTTCTCACGGTGAAAAGAGCAGAAAAACTTTCTCATGGTGAACGGAGCAGAATAACGAACGTGAGTACGACATAATTAACTCGGGAAACGAATGAGAATAAAATTTGTGATCACGTATGTGGTAATTTTTGTTCTTTTTATTTATCTATCTATCTATCTATAGATTATACTCGTTCAACTTGGCTCGGTCAGGTCAAACGCAGGATAATCTCTGCACACCGATACTATTGATTTTGTTAGAGGGTGTAAACGGGAGGCCTATGTCGGACGAGGTTCATGGTGGTGCGTAGACGTATAAAAAGAGAAAATAAAAAGAAAGAAAGAGAGAAGAAAAATCGAGTTCAAAATCCTTTTGAGATAGGTTTTGTGCTTAAGATAAAATCAGGGATGTACACACTGATCTACTGGATTTATCATAAAGTATATTCTCAAAAAGCTGCTTCATTCTGCAAAGTATTATATGTATCACGGAATATAAAGAAAGAAAATACTTGGCAGTTAAAAAGCACTTCGACATTTTTATTTCACTCCTATTATCCTTCGTAGCTTTATTCGTTTCTTTTATCCTATCCACTTTGAAAAGAAAATTTTCGAGACTTCGGTCATTGTCCTTGTAATTGAATCTTTTTCCACCCTTACCACAGACTATGGGAGAAAAAAATAATGAAAAAAAGAAAGAAAGGAAAGGGAAAAAAAATGAAAAAAAGGAAGGAAATAAAAAAAAGAAACTTTCATCTCGTTAATCTGCGCGTGAACAGCGAAACGTTCGCTTTCAAGTGAGCGAGAAGTATTTCAAGTTAAAATTACCATTTCCTCTTAACCATGCGTATGAACGCGGCATATAAATCTCTTCTACCTTTATTTTCGTGGTAATGTCGACCGAACTCTGAGTGTAATCGAAAAATAAATTTACATTAAAGTCCAATCTATCGGTAAGCTCCAATGGAGATGGGTGTAGCAATCGATATTTCATTCGATAATTTATCCGTTAAACGTTAAACGTTATACGTGGTATATATCAATTAATACATACAGAATGCTCTCATTTAATTAAAACATTCGAAATATCTCTTCTTTGATTTCGACAAATGCAAAGAATGAAAAGAAAAGAAAATATAAGTGTAAGTTAATATTTCGAAAAAAAAATTATTACAACGGAAATGTAGTCACGTTTTGATCGACGAACGAAAAACTTTTTTTAAATATCAACTTCTCGGAAATTTCAAAGATAATCCAATACCTCGATGTTTTATTAAACGATTAATAATAATGATGTAAAAATAATTAAACGAAACGTGCGATAAAAACGAGAAAGAAAATAAAATTAACGATGAGATCTATTCGCGAGATATCTATTACAAAAAGAGAAAAGGAAAGAATTTGTGATCACATGGTCCAAAAAAAAAAAAATAAAAACAAAAAAAAAACGGGAAGCTTTTATTGAGCAAACACACGTACGAAACAATATTTGTTTATCTCGCATATATTAATTTCCCTTTTCTCATACTATCTGGTAACGTCGATTTAATTACAAACTCCAAGTCTTTTCTCACTTTTTCTCTTTTCTAATTCTTTGAACGTAAACCGTGCGAGAGACACTTGTATACATTTCGTTCTAATTTCGAATGGAGAAAAAGCGTATATAAAAGAGACAGGAAGACGTACAGAGAAAGAGAGAGGGAGAGAGATAAAGAGAGAGGGAGAAAGAGAGAGAAAGCAAAAAATAAATATAAATACAAAAGACGATAGCCTTCGGACATGTAGGAATTTTTTCTCGCAAAAAACTACTTTGATCGTACCTTTCCCCTTTCCTCTAATTTTACTGCATCTAATTTTATCGAAAATGATCCACGAAAATTCTCCTATATTTTCTTCCATTGTCTACAGAACGATTAAAATAGAAAATAAACGAGAAACTCATATTTGAAAAGCTTCTGTTTAAGGAGCCAGGAGATTTTTCGTTAAATTTACAGATGTTTTTATCATGGCACGTATAAGTACATAGAAACATACATAGATCTTCTAATGTTGATAGTAAATATATTATCCTGAAACATTAAAAGATCGTTCATACGCGCGGTTTTTTTCACGATCTTAAAAAGAAAAAGAAAAAAAAAGAAAGAAGAAAAAAGAGATGAAAATAAAGAAAAAGAGAAATAGGAAATGACTATTGCTTCGAGAGAAGCTAGTAACATCATGTCATCGAACTCGAAAGAGCATCGTTCGATATATCGCAAAATTCGAGATAGTTTTCAAAAGACTTTGGCCAAACCAAATTCCAGCTGAGAAGAATCACGCGAACGAATCCCGTGATTTTCTTAAACAATATCTACATCACATATCTACTGTATCGATGAGGCGAAAAATTATTATCGAAGGACGAACGCGTTCACACGATTTTCTTCATAAAAATAATGCGCTCGATTATATTTTTCGACGAAACGAAAAATTATAATTTAATAGGGTATAATCAGGGCCGACCTTTCATCGATTAATTTACGTTTGAGAAGGAACGATGAAATTTGACGTGCTCCTTAATGGAAAGGGCAACGCGCTTAGCGATCCTGATAATTTGATTTTTGAATTAGAAAAATAAACGAAGAAATGGAAGATGACGAGATCGACCAAGAAGGTAAGAGTTTAATTACGTATAAAGGAGAATCGTTTGCAGATGAACAGTCGAACGTTGCGAGTTTGTTCCCAGAACCCGAAGAAGAGGATGTCAGGGTCGAAGATGAAACGTATTTAACCGTTGACGAAGACGAAGAGAGAATAAATAATGATAAGGAAGAAATAGACGATAATGAAGAAACCGAACCACCGAAAAATGTGGAGGACGTATCGTTGGAAAAAGAAAGTGAATTGCCCGACGACAAAGATGAATTACAGGAAGGGGAGGAGGAGAAGGAGGAGGAGGAGGAGGAGGAGGAGAAGGAAGAGAAGGAGGAGGAAAAGGAGGAGGAGGAAGAGGAGAAGGAGAAGGAGGAGGAGGAAGAGAAGGAGGAAAAAGAGGAGGAGAAAGAAGAGAAAGAGGAGGAAGAGGAGGAAGATAAAAAGAAAAAACCTAGACAAGAGAAAAAAAGAATTGGTCATAGCAATCGAAAATTTCGTGAGATTTTGGGAAAACGAGAATCGAAGAAGGAAGAGTTAGAAAAACGCGAAGGAAATCTTCGACAGCGTCTTGATGTATTGGAATGTTCGATGCCAGCTGTTATGGTCTGGAACGTATGGGAACGTATGTCTCAGGGTGCTCCAGTACCAAATCTCCACCGTCTTATGGAGAAACAATTTCGAACTCCAGCGGCTGGTGAGGTATATTGTCCGAGTACACCGAGTCGACATTATGATTGCCGGGTACGTGAGATAGAAGCAGAGAGGAAGGCAGCTCAGAGGAGACTCGATGAGGCCAGGTTACTATGGTTGGAGAAGGAAGTCAAGCTGAAAGAACGTAGGGAGAAGTTAGAGGATGCTAAGAGAATTCAAAAGGAACGTAAGGAGAAGATCGAACGTTTGACGAACGAAGCGAAGAAATTGAAAGAGGCGTTAAAGAAGGTGAACGAGGAGGATATAACTGGTTTCTGCGAGTCAGGTGATCAGATTAGGAAATAAAAAATAAATAAATAAAAAAAAAAAAATCGAGTAGGGAGAAAGAAAACTAGATAGAATGAGCGTGCGTATGTA
Organism: Vespula vulgaris; assembly: GCF_905475345.1. Classification (NCBI taxonomy): domain Eukaryota; kingdom Metazoa; phylum Arthropoda; class Insecta; order Hymenoptera; family Vespidae; genus Vespula; species Vespula vulgaris. Next base: position 6,550,863 of record NC_066592.1, on the reverse strand, counting down.
TGTGCGAGTGAGTGTGAGAGAGAGAGAGAGAGAGAGAGAGAGAGTGTGTGTGTGCGTGTATAAGAAATAGAAAGATATCACCTTAAGAATTCCTTTCGATAGGCGAATGCGGTGATATACAGTGTCGCGAAAGATGGCTTCGCGGAGTAAACAGCGTAGATTCGATCAAGGCAAGTGACGTCGAGTGTTTGGCTCATCTTCGACAACTGGCTGAAAATGAATTGATGATGAAGAAGCAGATCGCCGATTTGGAACGCCGAGAGGAAACTTATATGAGAACACTTCAACATGCCGACGAAATGTGGTCGAAGATGGAAGGGGACACCGCTGATACATTGAGCGCCTTGCAAGAACAATTGGATGCGAAAACCAAAACGAATCAACAGTTGGCGTCTCGTATATCCGAACTTGAGGACGAACTCGAAAAGTTAAGGGCAAGGATGGCCCTATGCAAAGCCGAATTGACGAAATACGTGAGCGTGGAAAGAATCGAGAGGATTACGGGTAGCGAGGACGATTTCGCAAAAACTACGGATAAAATGGTTGGAATCAGGCCAAAAATCGCGGACAAGGCCATTGAAAAAGAAAATGACGTTCTCGATAAGGAGATTCTTATGAAAGTTGATGTTGAGGATAAAGAAGTGAGCATTGTAAGACCAGAGGGTGAAGAAGAGATTATCGATGCTGAGAAACCAACCGAACTTATAGAGCCAGAGGATGAAGAAGCGATTGTCGATGCTGAGGAACCAACCGAACTTATAGAGCCAGAGGATGAAGAAGCGATTGTCGATGCTGAGGAACCAACCGAACTTATAGAGCCAGAGGATGAAGAAGCGATTGTCGATGCTGAGGAACCAACCGAACTTATAGAGCCAGAGGATGAAGAAGCGATTGTCGATGCTGAGGAACCAACCGCACTTATAGAGCCAGAGGATGCAGAAGCGATTGTCGATGCTGAGGAACCAAGTGAACCTGTGGAGCCAGATGTGGGCATTGATATTGAGAAACCAACTGAACCTACTGAACTGAAGAAAATAGATGCGATCCACCAGTACTTGGCGATGCTGGGATCTCTAGACGAATTATATGCCGACGATGATTACGGTATCTGCAGTCCAGAGTACGAATGCTACGAAGATTGGCAGGGACCTGAAATGGACGAAGAACCTGACCTTTCTCCAATAGTTTTTAAAAAAGCCGTTCTTCCTATCGACGATACAAAAAAAGCAGTAAAAGACTTGGAACCAATCGATGACAAAGAAATCGAAGGAGATATAAGACAACCCGAAGAAATTGAAAGAAAAATTAGAACACCGATACTTGAAGCTGTAATCGATAAGGACAGTGTCAATGTACCATTGGATAAACTTCGATCATGGTTCGATACCGTAGAATCGATTGGCTTGGTCATATCAGTTCGTATAACTTTCTACTCTGTTCAATTTTAAACAAATGTCAAACGATTAAAACTTTTAACAATTTTTCAGAGATGTTCTACGTGCTCCGTCGTAAAACTCGATATAAATACTTTGATCGAAGAGATTGGAAAGTACGCAGGGGTAAGATAAAATTTAATAAAAAGAATATATAAATTTGAAAATAACAAAGTAAATACATTTGATAACGATTCGTTATATATGCATTGATTAATTAATCGATTGCGACATAATGACTGAACTTTGTGATTAGATCGACGAAAAAATGACCTCTGAAATAACATTAAAATTAATGATCGAAGTGGAAGCAGTCGGAAAAAAACCAATGAAAGAGAATGTAATACCTGCAGAACCGATAATACAGGAAATTGAAATGATACCAGAAGAAAAAATTTTGCCAAATTTAGAAAAGATCGAAGAAGCTAAAGAAGAAATACCTACGATAGTTGACAAGGAAGCTGTGGTCGAAGATAAAGTTGAATTAATCGTAGAACCTCTTAAGTTAGATGAACCAACTGTTACTTTTGAGAAACCCAAGGAAGAGATAATAAAGGATGCTGACGTTCCAATTAAAGAACCTGAAATAGAATATGACAAGGTTCCACCAACGAAGGTAGATGATATTGAAAAAGATATTGTGGTAGACGAAGAGATAAGAGAAAAAGAGGATATAGCAGATGAAACAAAAATAATATTACCTATTCAAAAATTAGTCGACGAGAAGAAGGAGGAAAATATAATATCTACGGATGATATTGACAAGGATATAACCGAAGAAATCGAACTTAAACAAGTAGTTCCTACCCAGGAAAAACTTAATGTTGAAGATGAAATTATCGAAAATTTAATAGAGAAAGTGACGGAAGACGAAACGGAAGGCACCGTTGTTGAGGTAGAAAAAGAGGAATTACAACCGGAAGTTTTACCTATAACCGAGATCGAAAAAGAAATGATCGAACCTTCGTTGGAAATAGAAGTGGAGGAGGAGGAGGAGGAAGTTCCCAAAGAAACACTTGACGATGTGGAAACGTTAGAAGAGTTCTCATTAGAAGAGAAAATCGCGAAAACATTTAAATACGACGAAGAGAGTGTAGAAGAGATAGAAGTAACGGATGAAATCCTGGTAGAAGATAAACCAAAGGAAATGGAAGAGGAAGTGTTAGAAACGATATCGAAAGAAGGACCGGAAATAGAAGAAGTAATAGAAACAGAAGAAGAAGAAGAAGAAGTAGAACCAACAGAAGCAGTAGCAGAATTAGAACCAGAAGAAGCAGAAGCAGTAGCAGAAGTAGAACCAGAAGAAATACAAGCAGTAGCAGAAGTAGAACCAGAAGAAGTAGAAGCAGTAGCGGAAGTGGAACCAGAAGAAGTAGAAGCAGTAGTAGAAGTAGAAGTAGAAGAAGTAGCAGAAGTAGAACCGGAAGAAATAAAGGAAGTAGAACCAGAAGAAATAGAAGAAGTGGCGGAAGTAGAGCCAGAAGAAGTTGAAGAAGTGGCGGAAGTAGAGCCAGAAGAAGTTGAAGAAGTGGCGGAAGTAGAGCCAGAAGAAGTTGAAGAAGTGGCGGAAGTAGAGCCAGAAGAAGTTGAAGAAGTGGCGGAAGTAGAGCCAGAAGAAGTTGAAGAAGTGGCGGAAGTAGAGCCAGAAGAAGTTGAAGAAGTGGCAGAAGTAGAGCCAGAAGAAGCTGAAGAAATAGAATCAGTGGAAGTGGTAAAAAAAATAGAAGTAGAAATATTAGAGAAGGTAGAAGAAATAGAAGAAGTAAAACCTATAGAAGAGGTAGAAGAAATAAAAGAAGAAATACCAGTAGAACCTCCTGAGGTTAAAGAAGAAATCAAGGAAAAGCCTAAAGTACCGATCGATCCTAAAATTGTGGCAACCCCATATTTAGCTGTGGCGGATATAGAAGAAATAAAGGAAGAACCGCCGGTGGAGGTTATAGTCGCGAAGGAGATGATACCTTGTGTGTGTAAAAAACCTGAGAAAATTCCGGTAAATAGATATTACTAATTTCCAACTTTTTCAACTTTAGTTTCTACGCTATACTTATCGTTTAATGTTTAAATTATTTCTTTACAGCCACCAATGATGCTACCGCCAATGCAAATTATTATCAACAAGACTGAAATCGTTCAGACGGTCATTCACAAAGCCACTCAAACCAGGACCGTTCAAACTATGAAAATAAAAACAACGGAACAAAAATCGACAAAAATAAGCGATCCCGAAATATCATCGAGAAAAATGCATTGGCAAAAGAGACCGAAAAATAAATCGGCGTTTCCTTGTTCCCATGTAAGTTCTCAAACGTCAACGGCACCCAATTTCATTTCAAGTGAAAAACAACGTTTACTGTCGAACATTTTAAAATCTTTAAAAATTGATTTAAGTACAGAAGAAAAGGAAATCAGATCGATAAATTACAGTCAGAAAAAGTTGAATGGAATAGACAAATGCAATTGTTGCGTTTGTGGAAAAGATAATATTTCTTCTCGTACGCCCGATAAACACTGTAATCGTTCGCTCTTGAAAAATTTGAAAACGAACGTTCCAAAAGTAGATCAAACTACGCAAGACGAAAGGACATTGAAAGATAAAACATTGAAATCTAATATTACAGAAAAATTACAAACTTGCACTTCCTGTACTTCTCCTAAAGTTTCTAAAGGCATTAAACAAGTTTGCGATCAAGGAATATGTACTTGTTCGACATCGAGTAGCAAAAGTAAGAAAAAGATTTACAAATCCGAGAAAAAAGATCAATCTTGTTTGGCGAAGATGCCCAAACCTAAAATACGTAATAACTGCGAACGAAAACAAGACGAAAAAAAGGTCGATAGAACTATGTATCAGGATAAATTGATAAAATGTAACTTGGCAAAAACTAAAGAAATAAAGGATACAAAGGAATTCGATTGTTCCACGGATTGCATTTGTACGAAAATAGAAAGAACTCAGAGCGGTCGATTGTGGAAACGAGAAATTTGTGGTTGCGAAGAATTATGACTTGCGACTTACGACGATCCAAAAATAATAAAATATTACCTGAGAATATCTCGGCAGATAATACGCTTCGTTAACTATATAATATAATAAGGTAGATCGTCCAATGAACCAACCATGCACGTTATAGCGAACGACAGAAGAAAGAAAGAGTAATGTGATCTTTAAGAAGGCATTAAACCGATTCATTATTTGACGTAAGAATTCGAATAATGAAAGCATTTCATTTGACGACCTAAAGGAGACGAATAGAATAGAATAGAATAAAATAGAATAGAACAGAATAGAATAGAATAGAACAGAACAGAATAGAATAGAATAGCATAGAAAAAGAAATGAAATGAAATGAAATGAAATGAAATGAAATGAAATGAAATGAAGAGAAAAGAAAAGAAAAGGAAAGAAAAGAAAAGAAAAGAAAGAATGAAAAGATAAGACGAAGAATATCAAACAGATTCTGAAAGTTAGTTACTTTAAAATTATGATTATAGAGAAAGAATAATCTACATAACAACAACAATAACAATAACAATAATGCATCATGTGCGGAAAATTGAACAGGAAATTCTTTCAAGGATTTACATTTGGTTCGAGAAAAATCCATGTCTGAATAAAGGATAATAAAGTTCTAAACGAGAAGAACGAGATCATCCCATTACTTGTCCCCTCCTTTTCACTATCAACCCCCTGCTCAAAAGATGATAGATGACGTACATAAAATAGAGAAATTGTTCTCTTTTTTCTCTTCCATCCTCCTTCGATAAGGAGTAAGATATCTTCGACTCACCGTACGTTCGCCAAAGTATGTCTGCGCGATCGCAGATTGTGGTAACCCCTGAGCTCGCCGATACTCCCCTGTTCGGCCTGCATCCTAGCTTGCGCCGTTGCAGCAGCAGTGGCAATCACGTGGTGCTGGTGCCCTGGGGCACCCGCTGTAGTGACGCTCCTGCGAGAACGCCAACCCGTTCTGCTACCACCACCTCCGCCGCCACTCGGCGTCGGTGATTTCTTCTGGTATGGCCTGTAAAACCAACTGTCACGAAAGAGGAAGAACCCCGAAAGAAAAGAATAGAAAGAAAAAGAAAGGAACGTGTTCCACGTTTAAGCAATCCCATTCGTCGATTTTCTTGGCTACCAAATTTTCAAAATACCCGGAAAGGAGAGTGTCCTTTGTCCATCGTCGAATTTGTTTCTTTCCTGAATGTTTTTTTTTTTTTTCGTATTAGATTAAATCATGGTCTATAAAGGATTTTTTTTTTATTAATAATACAGATAATCGAGATACATCAGATCCGAAGAATTTGTCGAAAATTTATTCTTTATCCGTTGTTGTAAGAACGGTTTGTTTTGTCTTTTTTTTTATCCCCCCCCCCCTATTAAAATACATATACTCTCGATTAATTTTATAATGCCTTATTATATATTTATAATGCCTATCTTATTTTTATTATTATTATTATTAATAATATCGTTATTGAAAGAAAGATGTGATGTCGTAATAAAATCTTTCAGCAAGTTCCTAGAGGTCTATAAGACTCGTTAAAAAGTTCACACTCCTTTGGTACACATCTTTTCCTTCAACTATTCGCAATGAAAAGAATTTAACGATCCGTGTAATGGCCAAGATGGGATGGTACAAATTCGCCTTCCAATAGCGTTAACTTAACATCCACGAAAAGATCCATTCAAACACTTCTTTATTTGCTGGAATCTAACACGTAGAAGCTAACTACCTATGTCTATGAATAACGCGTAGATTCAATAAAACGATGCAATGTGATGTTAAACACACGTACACACACATACACACACCACTGTCTCTCTGTCTCCCTCCCTCTCTTTCTTGCTCATGTTCACTTCTGGTAGTATTTACGAGAGAGAGAAGATGTTGCAGAAGCATCGAAGAAAATATCTTTCGAGACTAGAAATACCCTGTGCAGTGCTTACAAACGAATAACAAGAAAAGAAGGAGACGTTACGTACTCCTTCTCTCTCTCTCTCTCTCTCCTCGATAATTACGTTTTCGTTTTATCTCCTTCCATCTGAGAATACACTAGTTCCTCCTTCCAAACAAATTCAACTTAGAAGCAAGATAACATCATACCTATCCATTTTCATTCCCATCTAAAGTCAATGTTACAACAAAATCGAGAAATATTTTATATTTTGCATAAAATCGATCTATTTCTCTCTCTCTCTCTTTCTTTTTTTTATCTAAATCCCTTTTGAATCGTTCGAAAAAATCTTATACGAGAGATAACGTCGATCGTGTATATCTACGAAAAAGGAATATGAAAAAGAAAATATAAAATTTTGTGTATATATCCACATGACAAATAAAAATGCGACTGAAATAAAGAATACACCGTAGGGCATACTTTTTCTTCTTCGTCTGACTAAGAAGTCCTTTTACGTATATTCTACGTGTCTCTCTCTTTCTCTCTCTATCTATATCTCTATCCATCTATCTATCTATCTTCCCTCTTTCTAGAGAAGGGTCGATACCCATACACGATAGGAATATTCAATTTTTCAATCGTCCCAAACGCAATTTGATTTGAGCACGTTATAACCTACTTTGTTTCTACTATGAAATTTCATTCATTTTTCTCTTTATCCGAGTAACAATAACAAAACAATAACTATCTGAAAGATCGTCGTTCACTTTGTATTTACATCATTTAGATAGATATTAAAAGGTATATCCGGAAGATCGTAAAAATTATTAGATCGTTCCTTCGTGAAGGAAAAGTTTATGAATATTCCTAAAAAATAATATTCGTGGAGCAAATCACACTGTATTTTGTATATAAAAAGCTACGATCAAAGTTTGAAAAACGTACGTAAAATATGCACGATATTATGTGAATAGTTTGGTTAAAATCGAACTTTCGATTATTCAAAACTGTCCACCATCTCCAGTTTCATAATGCTTTATGCCAACAACGAGCAGTGACGCAAGTATCGAACGATTTTGATGAAGAAGGTCTCGCTTTAAAAGATGAAAGTTCAAACGAGAACACGACTGTTTCCAACTGTTGGAAAAGCTTTATTTTTTATTATAAGAAAAAAAAAACTGTGTTAAAAATCGACGAGAATTTATGCATAAAAATAAAACTTCTTAAACAAATTTTTCTATTATCAAATCGTACTACAATTTGTATTACATACAACTATTCCTCTACGATATACTAACTCGATTATTTTGGTTACGAATGAGAGTGATATAAATTATACAAGCTTATATATCGATACAATAGCCACATGATACGGATAATGTTTCTCCCATTACGTTTATAGTTCATATTTTGTTCATATCTGTCGCTGAAGTCGAATGTACTGCTAGCAAATAGTGGTGAACAATCTTAAAGTGTTCATAAAAGCTCGACAAATATCGATCTATGAGATATTATTGGCATTTTCCTATAATTTTCTTCATAAAATATTCTTCTCAATTACGGAACTTGATAGAAGTTACGTATCTAATATACTTGAAATACTTTTGAAGAAATGAAAATCATGCTTTTTATCTAGAAACGATCAAGTCGAGAATTTGCATATTAAACGTAAGCTAATTTTGAAACGCGATCGCGTACGAATGAAATGTATGTAAATCTATAATAGATCTCTATTATATTTCAATATATCATTGGAATTTTAATCTTACTTATTCCTGTGGACGTTCTCGATATTCATCTAAGCACACGAGAATAATGTAAATGCGTACAAGCCAATATGCGTAATCACGACGTATGCCTATGCATGACTCCTATTCGACGTAACAAAGCAAATAGTAACTGCAAATAGAATACCAATTGTGTCGCATAATTTAAAGTAAATTTAGTTTAATACGTTAGCGAGATCGATCATAAATTATACATCGTTATGAAATTTATACAAGCTACTTTTCCATTGATTTTATGTGGTAATTACGAATTTTATCGTATTAATTAAATAGAGAGAACGAGCGGATAATATTTCAATATTTCAATACGTTGTTAACAATGAGATTAACGACTTGTTATTTCCAGGTTTATCCATCGATTTTTTTATACATCGCTTCAAATTACAAACGACTATATACTGAATTGTTAAAAAATAAAATAAAATAAAATAAAATATAATAAAATAAAATGAAATAAAATAAGATAGAAACAACGACGTCAAAAATTGTTGCAATAAATCAACAAACCTTCCGAAACGATTCAATTTATAAGCTTTCCGTAGTTTCTATGTTAACTTAATCAGAAGCACTATAAAATAAAGAGACAAATTGTTCCGTCGGGAAACGCTACACCAATTAAACGTTAAACTAGCGAAAATAGAAACATATCTTATCTCCACAAAAGCCGTCAGTCGGTTGATTAGTTACAATTTGTTTTCGTACAACGAAAAAGCTTCTGTCGGAACGTATAGCTTAATTACATACTGATACATGTATATGTTACACAAATGATACATACATACATATGTACAATTTCAATGAAAAACTTCTGTTTGCTAGAATGCTAAATTTCATGCGTTTGTAGCAATAAACTTTTATAGGAATCCATAAAAACCATATTACTCTATTTCTCTATATAACGAGTATTTACTGTCAATTCGATTCATCTCGTCGATACAATCTCGTAAAACTTTCGATACGGATAAACAAGAATAATCGAATCCTCTTTTTTTCCTTTTTTCTTTTTTTCTATTCAGACATACATATCGTATTTTATGTAAGTATATATCAAATGTCATATATAATCCTACGCATTTAATCATCTACAAAAAAATTTTCTCATAGAACTATTCTAGCTCTTCTTGCATATTTCTCGAAATATCTCTGTCCGACATTATTACAAGTTAAAATAGTTTCTACTTACGTAAGTTCTAGAAAAGAGGCAGAGAGAAAGAGAGAGAGAGAGAGAGAAATAGTTAGAAGTTCTTTGACCGAAACGAAATACGACTGAAGCAAATACATCGCGGGGATAAGTAACAAGAACCATTTCTTTTTTTGTGTAGAAATCCAATGGGGAAAAATAATTTTTTTCTTGACTTTTGACCTTTTCGTTGAGAAAGGAAAAAAAGTCACACCTAACTAAAATTAATATCCAACTTACCGAGAGGGTCGACCTTTTCGAATTAATTCGATACCGGCAAGTCGTCGAGTTTTGATTTTGATCTTATTTACAAAAACCGTGATCTTCAAGGTTCAATGTAATTTCAAAGATAACGAAGTATAAAGCGGAAAGTCCAAGTTAAAGGTGAAAAAGTTAAATTCAAAGATGAAAGATGAAACGTATTAAATCGACGACGAGAAAAAGAGAAAAAGAGAGAAGCAACTATTTATAAAAAAAAGAAAGAAAAAAAAATATATGTAACGTAGAGATGGTAGCTAACGAAAGAGTTACTTTTGCAGCATAAATTAGATTTTCTACTAACTATGCATGTGAATACAAATGAATGCTTCGTGCTTTATGATGTGAGAGATACTTTGGACAAAAAAAAGAACGTTTTTTTCCTTCGACTCGGCTCATTCATAATCTATATAACCTTCAATTTAGATTACGTTGCTAAAGAAGCACCCATTGAAATTACGCTGTTATCGCGAATGTGACCTTATGTAAAGTTAAACATATTTTACCTTTCGTTTTTTATCTCACTTTTCTCTCTCTCTCTCTCTCTTTTTCTATCTCTATCTCTATCTCTATCTCGTAGTTTTTGTCTTACGAACAACCACCTGTTATTTCCACCATACTTTTTACGTTAAAGCATAAAAATTAAAGTTCTCTTCTTCGAATAAAACAACTAATTTCTCGTCTCCGATCCTCTCGATAGTATAATCATATAACATCAAGCAGAAAGTAATATTTAGTTTACGATATTAATAGATTCAATATCTTTCATAAACTCGACGAATTTTCATCTGTACATATATATATGGACACCATATGTACATGTACATGTATAAACACTAAGATGGTTTATATAAATGTATATATGCGTATGTCAAGCTGCAAATATATAGGATGGGGCAATAATTTTTATCATCTTGAATATCTCTGTTCTTTTTAGAAATATGGAAAAACTTCGCTTACAAATGTCGTATATTACGGAGGAGATCATAATATAGTAGTAATAAATTTATTTGTAGATGGACGCGCGAAGGACATTTGAAAGAGAACTGTGTTTTCTTATATCAAATCATATATTTTTAACTGCATAATATAATAATGTAATAAAATAATATGATAACAAAATACTTTTTTTTTTTAGTAATTGTTTATTCATTTATGTAATTTTATAAATCAGTCGTAATCCGAAGTTCTATTTTGCCAAAATAAGACGAATTTAATTTATAAGAATTTGTTTATAAAAATTGTTTATAACAAATTGTTAATTAATTATTAACAATATAGAAAAATAAAGAAAATTCTGCTCTGTAAAATGGTATTTGATTCCTCTCTATGAATTTGTAATCTTGAAGATATTCCCGAGTAATGAAAAACATGACTATTAATAATGTAAAAAACTAAACTATTAATAATAAAAAAGTAATTTGTTTATTAATTATTTATTAATTTATGTAATCTTATAAATCAGTCGTAGTCCGAAGTTCTATTTTGCCAAAATAAGACGAATTTAATTTATAAGAATTTGTTTATAAAAATTGTTTATAACAAATTGTTAATTAATTATTAACAATATCATAGAAAAACAGAGAAAATTCTGCCCTGTAAAATGGTATTTGATTCGTCTCTATGAATTTGTAATCTTAAAGATATTCCCGAGCAATGAAAAACATGACTATCAATAATGTAAAAAACTAAACTATTAATAATAAAAAAATAATTTGTTTATCAATTATTTATTAATTTATGTAATTTTATAAAACGGCCATAGTTCGAATTATAAAACTAACTATTTTTGCAAAATAAGACGCATGTAATTTATAAGAATTTGTTTATAAAAATTGTTTATAACAAATTGTTAATTAATTATTAACAATATCATAGAAAAATAGAGAAAATTTTGCTCTTTAAAATGGTATTTGATTCAAGTCTCTACGACTTTTAGTTCCGGAGATATTCCTATATAAAGGAAAGACGTTTACGATGACACACTGACCTATATAATTTCATTCAAATTAGCCCAGTGACACACTGACCTATATAAATTCTAAGAAATTACGCACGCTTACTACTTTTACTACGATCAGCTGTACTATACGAAATTATGAATGAAAATCTTTCGAAGCCGATATCTTCGGAACGAAAAGTCGTAGAGACTTGAAACAAAGAGCATTTTCAAGTGTAATTTATTCTTTATTTATTTAAATAATGCAATAATATTGTTATAATAAAATCGATTTTTTTTCTTTTAACTTATTCTTCTTTTAAATATATATATATAAGAACAGAATTATGATGAGATCATTAAAATTTTTATTATAATTATATACAATTTATTTTGTTTATTTAAAATATTTAAATAATATTTAGATTTATTTCATAATCACCAGTGTATGAAATAAAAAAAAAATCCTTACTACGATAAGCCTCAATTGCAAAATATCGTCTAAATCAATAATTTTTCAACATATATAAGTTAATACTTTTTTATGCAAAATCTACACACGCGCACGAGCGCATGTATTTTTCTTCTTTGCACGAATTGAAAGATTTTAATCTTGTCAATGTTACATTTATAAAAGACGTCCAATAATAGTGTCAGGGAATGTTACGTTAAATCTGAATTTCGCGCGTATTATCATGCTAATTTCCGTATGCGTATGCGTGTGTGTGTGTGTGTGTAGGTGCATCTGTTCCATGTATATACGACTAGAGTATACGTCGCGAGTCTTACGGAAGTAGAATATTCCTGTCTAAAGTTACAATGAATTTCCGTCTTACTTGCAGGTATGTACTCTCTCTCTCTCTCTCTCTCTCTTTTTTCTAACACACACAAACACACACACACACAGAATACTGGGCGATATGGCAAATGTCACAGCATTTTTTACTTCTTTGAGTGGACATTGTCAGTGCTTTAAAAAGTCTTTCGTGTCTCTTGATAAAGCTGAACAAAAGTTAAGAATAAATGACAAATAAAAAAGTTTCAACCATTGTTACTAAAGTACTAAAGTTTTCTTTATGTTCATACAAAAATTATATAATATCAAACTATAAGTATAATTACATCGCACAAATTGCGCAATATTTAGCAAACATTAGCTTCATCTTCTTGAGCTAATAATTAATTTTGTGGTTAAAGAGAAAAGAAACAAATAAAATGAGAAAAACAGAAATAAAAGTAAAATGTGAATTTTAAAATACACATATGAGTGCATAAGTTCAAAGTATTATGGGGGTTAATCCTAGAGTATTAACATTATGATTGGAGTAGGTGTATGCATATCGTGAAAACGTGTATTTTCGAGTCTCTGTTAATAATATCTCTTTATGAAGTTTAACTTCCAATAATAATACAAAAGTGAGAGAGAGGATTGCCGTGCGCGAGAGAAAATCAAAGAGAGAGAGAGAGAGAGAGAGAGAGAGGGAGAGGAAGAGAAGCCGATTTCAGCAGTCGAAGCTCATTTCATCAATCGCTCCAAGCGATAACCATTAGCACAAAACCGATGTCCGTTCGCCATTAACGTCTGCTCGTTGCGATCTAGAAGAGGAATCTTTCAATCAGGACTAAACAAGCAATATTGAACCGAAGCTATTTCCTACAAAGCTGATGTGATCCTGTACGCACCCATATATTCCTCGCGAGATATATACATATATAAAATATATATATTCACTTTGTCGAACGTTCCATTAACTAGGATTATTATAATGCTGTAAAGTTAGAGAGAAAAAAATCAGGGAGGGAGAGAGAGAGAGAGAGAGAAAGTTAATATTCATTGAAAGGAAATTAATTAGTTCAAATATCCCATTATGGTTTATATATACTTTGGAAGTGAATTTGCATATTGATACTTGTATGTAACTGCTTTAAAAGACAAAAAGAGAAAGAGAGGAAGAGAAAGAGACAGAGAATGAATTATTTCAAATCTTGAAATTGTCGATTAATCAACGGCAATATTAATTTTTAACAAGTTACATGTTTCATACTAAAGACAATCTTAGAATGTCTCAGTTCATTGTTCATTCGTCTTAGAATTTCTATTAAGTACTAAGTCCTTCCTAACTTGTGACTTCCATGCAATTACCGTGCCGTTATTAGTCCCACGCATCCAATCTTTAACAAATGTGTCATCTTCCTCCTCCTCCTCCTCCTCCTCCTCCTCCTCCTCCTCCACCTCTTCCTCCTTTTATCCCTCACCTACCCTCCTTGACGGAGCTCTGACAATATCCGGACGTAAATTGACGTGGAATAACAGTGAAGATTTGTCAGATTTCTTTTGGACATGTAAGTAAAAGAATTTTATCGATCGATCTTATCTTCCTTCTTCGTACATATAGTTGATGTCACCTATTCAAAGCTCGTTCAGACGAATTTCCGGAGGTTTGAAAGAAAGGAAGCTATTCGATTTTTCAGGAAAGAGCCGATACTATCATACCATCGATTTCATCGTAGTTTCACGAATCTTTCGATATTGTCAAATGATGCTACGTATTATGCACAGGCTTCGTTGACTTTTTACGACACGTTCTAACTTCAACTATAAATATATATATATACATATATATGTGTGTATATATATATATATATATGGTTCATCCATCTTTTCCTTCCATTCGATCAACACACGTCCCTTCTTATCTTCAAATCCTGCAATCCCTTTTCGTAATTTGACGCGGTCCGTTACTTTACCCATTTTCCAACCATCTCCCAACCGCACTAGCAATCCCGAATGAAAGAGAAAACAAGCGAACGAAGTAGCTTTCTGGCGGCGGGTTTATTGCTCCTCTTCCAAAAAAAAAGAAAGAAAAATAAAAAGGAAAAAGAAAGGACTCATCCATCGAGAAAAGCTAACCCGAAAGATATTCGACTCGAACGATTTATTTCAAGAACGTTTCGACGAAGAACGCGATTTTCCTTTTTCGTGAGATCGTTAACTACATCGTTTCTGATTTCTGTCCATTTATTTCCGCATTCCAGAAAAAAACTCTAGAGTGTTTTCAACGTGAAAGAATGAAAAAAGACAAAAAAAGAAAGAGAGAAAGAGAGAGAAAGAGAAAAAAGTAAAAGTTATCTCGGGAAAGTTTACCGATCTGAAAAGTTAACTACGATGTTGCTGCTTAAAATACGCAACCATTAATTCAATAATAATGGTTTTATTGAACTTTAATGCAAAGAAAATAGAGAATATGCTTCCTTCTATTAACAGCTCTTTGAGATATCAAAAAGTTTCGAAAGGATTTTAATAACGCATAAGAAAAAATAAAAGTAAAAAAAAAAAAAATGAAAAGTAAGACAAAATAAAGGGGAAAAGAATACGTTAAAAAGATCGAAAATAGTTTAAGAGTAAAGAAACTTCAACAGAAGATATACCAGTCGATCGGAAAATCTTTCTCGAGCTTTCAAACTTTCGTTGAAATGTTACTCGATATCAAATCAAAATGATATAAGAAGACAGAGAAGACGTTACGAATGAAGGACGAACAAAACTGGCACATAGTCACCCGATAATCAAAAAGTAAAGTTTGACAGCAATGAACAAGTTAACAACCATCTTGAAGTATCAAAGATTTCTATATGAGAAATGGAAAATTCGTGCGACTCTCGTAGAAACGACGAAATTTGGAGATTCGATCAAGTGAATTAATCTCTTAACAAGATCAACTAAATCTTTTGATTTTGATTTCATTCGTCGAAATAATAAAATATTCAATGCTATTATCGTACTATAGTTTCTTTCTTATTAAACATTTTCGAGCGATATTATTACATTTAGGACATTTCATATTATTAAAACTCTCCTTTGGTAGCCAAAAAAAATCATCACGAATATAAAAACAAGAATGAGATAGAAATTAATCTGAAGGAATTAGGAACGATCAATTAATTTCTGATTGACTGACCTCTCGCGCGTGTTGCGACACTCCTCATCGTCCTCTTCTTCGATATCGTGTAATCTTGGGCTCAGTCTGTGCTGAGTTCCACCTTCTTTTCCAAACTCTTCCTCCTCGGTTCTCAGCTCGCATTCCTTTTCTTCTTCATCGTCGAGATCGTCGAGATCCTCATCGAGTCCACCGAGTGGTGCACGGTCCTTCGAATCCACCGTGGTAGCTGTTTGTTTTTGTTGATCCAGACTTTTTTGTTGCTGGGATGATTTCTTATCGGATTTCTTATCGGATTCGGAATCTTGTCGGTGATATTGTTGCTGTTGCTGTTTCTGTTGATGTTGCTGAGAGTGTTGATGTTGTTGATACTGATGTTGCTGCTGCTGCAGCTGATGATGATGTTGTTGGTGATGCTTAAGCGCTGGAACGGCACCTTTCTTGGCCTGGGGGGTGGCCCCCGAGACAGTACCGCCACCCCCACCCCCGCTGCCGCCGGCGCACGGCAGGCAGCAAGACCACGTGCCCCCCACCTCGGCACCCTAGCGCCACTCAGCGTCAAAACATTCAGGACCGACTTCACCAAGCTCGCACTCCTCTTACTTTGTAGAGGGTCAACGTCTTCGAGATCTCTCTCTCTCTCGCTCTCTCTCGCTCTCTCTCTTTCTTTACTATACTGTATTTTGTTTCTTTATCTTTCTTCCTCACTTTATATGATTCACTTTAATTCACATAAATTTCTTTTAGAGACGATACGATGGAATCGTATGGTTCCCCATTCTTATTAGGCGTTCTCGAACGACACGAATGACGTCTCCGCACTCTCGAATGCAAAGGTAAGAAATCTAATCTATTCCCAGAGATACATATAGCAAATTTGTGTAGAGCTGGAAAAAGGAAATCTACTAGATTTTTATCTCTTTCTCTCTTTCTTTCTCTCTTTCTATAACATACGCCGGCATTTGCTCGGAATATGTTACATGGACGCAGCTACTTCCTCTTTCAAAATTGTCTTTTTCCTTCCGTGATAGGAAGAGAAAAAAAGAAATAGAAAAACTCGAAAAAGATAGTGTGTGTGTATATATGTATATTATATATATATATATATACTGGGCGAGCTTTTCGTCTTCTTGTATCCTTTCTTCTTAAATTTAATTTCAATTTTCTCAATCTCAGCGAATATCTCTCTGGCTAACGTCAATCTAACATTGTAGAATGCATTTGGTACGTTATATCGAACTTCTTGCAAGAATACCGAGGGAGCTGATTGAATAGTTTGATCGGTAAACTTCGCAACCGCGTTCTAGTTTCTCCTAAAAGGTCTCTATTTCTCTCTCTCTCGTATGCCTCGAAGTAGAAGCAAATGCTTTTTGGCCGTGGATTCACTTTACGAGCTCTATTATCTCGCACTACGTTCGCTCTTTGTGCGTTGAACAGGCGAAATATATAAGACGACGCGCGTTCAACGAGCGCTACAAACACCACCACCACCTCTTTGTAAACTCCGATATAGCAAGTTCGTCCTCCCTCGAAAAAGATGAGAAGGAAAAAGTCGGCGTCCGATTAAAATACGTATTATTATATCTACGTCGTTACGCGGCCGCTTTTAAATGAAATATAATCTCTTTTCATCGATCATCTTAATCGGACAATTCCACAGGATATCATTTTGAAGCAAGAGGCCGCTCGATATATTCTCGACGATCGATTCTTCTGTTTCTTTTTTAGGCTCTTATATATCAATCGTACGCATCAAATTTGATCGTCTCTCTCTTTCTCTCCCTTCTTCAATTTTCTTCGTCTGCTTCTTCTTTAAAAATCGTTCGAACTTTCAATTTTTAACGCACGCTCGATCGTAGTAACGTTTCTTTCGGCGTAACCGTTCTATTCATCTTTCTATACATCTTTTCACGTGTTTCCTCGTTCCTCTCGCACAAATCTCTTCTCATCCCGAAATCACTCACGCAGGATAATACTCCCTGATACGTCCTCTGCACAAAAGTACCGCGAAGACTCTCGAATATAGCCAATTCTTCACTTACTTCGATCGTATTCAACACTTTTATCAGAGTCATCCTGCGTCATCACTACAACACATATTGCCTTGTTCTTATTGTTGTTGTTGCTGTTGTTGTTATTGCTACTGCTGCTGATACTGCTGTTGCTGTTACTTTTACTGCTGTTCGACAGGAGAGCACTTTCACACGCGCGAAAAAAAAAGAAAAGAAAGAAAAATAAAAAAGAAAAAAAAAGAGGAGAAAAATACACGACCTACGAAATTCGTAGCAATCGTAGCAAGAGCAGTTTAGTATTTACCGAACACCCGTTAGAGAGCTTCGAATTTACACTCGTACTCTTTCGAACGACACAGAACGGCTTTCGATTAAATTCGAACATCGAACTATCGAACGATTTCGCACACGCATTTCCTCCTTCTCTTCCTCCTCCTCCTCTCAGTTTCCTCCATCTCTACGTAATAACAGTCGACACTATCCTCCGTGAAAATGCGGAAAATATTCTCGTAGAATCGTTGATTGCACTCGCTACGATTTCGAACTCGGTATCTTATTATCTTTCTCCCTCCTCCTTCTTCCTCCCCCTATTTCATAGTACTTATTGTCTTGTTTACCAAACGAAGACACTATTTAGAACACAAATATGATTGTCGATTGTGGGAAAAGGAAGTGGTGCGCGTGCATACTCGCTTATACGTGCATATGTTGCTTGTTTCATTCTTTGCTTTCTCTCTCTCTCTCTCTTTCTTTTTCTCTCTCTCTTTTTCTTTTTCTAGCCAATGTGTTATCTGTAAAACGTAGACAAAATAGGGAAATAATATTTGTTGAAGAAAGATTGAAGGGAAGTCTATCGTCAAGGAGAAAGATACCTAGCGTATGTCAATTTTTTTCTTTCTTTTGAAAAATAGACAGTTTTGTTGGTAAAACGTATCGATATAAATTTGCATCTTGAAAAATATTTGACTTGAAAAAGCAAAGCTGGAAGGTATATGAAAACGATGGCGCCGCAAAGATTCAAATAAAAGATGCTTCGACGTCCAAAAACTCTATGATATTCTCTTTAACCCTGACCAAAGTCGTTCGTATTTCTAACGCAAAGCTCCATCTTCCTCGACGTTTTTATAGATTCATACTTTTCGATATATCTGGGACACGTTCTTTGGTATACGAATTTTTTGATTAAACATAATGGAAAATATTCTGAAAGAGAATCAACAAAAAAAAGAAAAACAGGAAAAATAAAGATATATGCAATCATGAGAACGTTAATAAATCTGTGTGATGCGTCATAATTGACGTAAATCAAGCATGTTAACGAGCAATTTAAAGAGCTTTAATAGTTTCAATTAAACGTAGACATAGTTGTTCGTTCTCGTAATATTAAGACGAATCGTCGTCTCATGGCTTACGTATTGACATCACCGCGCTAATGGTCCTTTACTCGAGTACTCATTGTCATAAGAACATTTGCGAATATGTACTACTTGAATTATTATTCTCTTAAGAGACAACGAGATGATAGCAATTAACAATCAAGCTTTTACCGACCTTTAACCTTTCAACGCTTCTAGCGTGAATTAAAGAAGTAAAAAACGACGATGAGTAGTAACAAAGTTTAAACGTTCTATAGAGATTGGAATGTTTCGGAACGAATGCTTCGAGAGAACTGTGATTAATGGTAACTTTAGAATAAAAACAATGATTTGCGATAAACGAAGGGCGTGTCCCATTTGTAACCTTTTCTAAACCCGAAACCTCGTAATTTACGATACAAGTTACATGTCGTTAGCGAACGATTGTCGGAGAAGAGAAAAAAAAATAATAAAAAATATTAAGAAAAAAAAAAGGAAAAGAAAAAAATACAACGGAATACAAATGGTCGACGTAATCAAGGATAAGCTCGGATTCCCCAAGAAGATCAGAATAGAATTTTTAATTTCACCGCAATCTATAGGATGGATCTGATTAATCGCTTAAACGCAAATTACTCGGAAAAGTGCAAAACTGCTGCTGTGCCCATTAGAAATTTACTCTCGCCGCTTCGTTTAAATTGAAATTTGCCAAGATTCTTTCCTTATCATTTTTCTCTATCTTCTCTCTCTCTCTCTCTCTCTCTCTCTCTCTCTCTCTCTCTCTCTCTCTCTCTCTCTCTCTCTCCCCCGACGCTTGAATTTGATTAATATAAAGGAGAGAAGCCTTTGCGAGATGGAATTACACGAGAGAATTCGAGAAGGGGCAATCGACCATCAAAAAAATAAAAAAAAAGAGGTTAAAAAGAAATAACACGTTCCGTATTAAAAAATTTTTTATCGACATCTCGAAATTTAACATTATCCAAGCAACGTTAGATCTAACAAAGTCTATATAAATTATTATTTTTTTACGTGGAAAAAAAAGTAAAAAAAAAAAAAAAAAATCAAGACTTTTTACGTACATACGACTCGTTATATTTACGATGAGAAGAAAGAAAAAGATCATATTTCGCGAATGAAAAAGATTTTTTCTACGAGACAAGGAAGATTAAAGCTTGAATCAAATCGAAAAAGCAGTTTCCCCTTAACCCAAGGGTATTCCCTATTTTACTTGAAATTCGATTAAAGACTTCCGCGTATCGAGTAAATAGGAAATTAGATTATCTCGTTAGTCGTCCGCCCTCTTTTGCCGTCGATGCCGAGGAGAAAAGCGAGTTGATTCTTCGTGGACTAAGTTTCTTCGAGAATTTCGTTGTGAATGCTTTTCGTAAGATCATTTATCCCGAAGTAATCCTATATTGCGTAGAGAAAAAGAGAGAGAGAGAGAGAGAGAGAAAGAGAGAGAGAGAGAGAGAGAGAGAGAGAGAGAGAGAGAGAGAGAGAGAGAGAGAGAGAGAGAGAGAGAGAGAGAGAGAGACGAAATCGATCAACAAACTCATCGTCGTTCTCGCGTAAGTCATGACACGATTAAAATAAAAATTCTACGATGTTAGTCGTGAAGCTATCTCCATCGCCAAAGCAATCTCACTATATTACTAAACACAAAACTGCTTGTAACCAAGGAAGCTTTCCTACATCGTAACTCTTGACAGCTGGATAAATAGGTATTAGAAAGTTTCCAAATTAATCTGGAGACACTAAACTCTAAGCTCACTCTGTGTGTTCCCAATCTCATAATTAATTAAATATAGTTTGATTAAACCGCTTGTCGTCAGCAAGTCGTCAATGATCGTCTTTCTACCGAAGATAAATTTCGCAATTTCGCAATCTGTTGCATCGATCTCTTCGCTTCTTTTTTTCTTTTTTTAATATTTCATTTCATTGTACTTTAAACTACGTCATTCTCTCTTTTCTTCAAGAATCACAACATACGTATACATAAAGTAAGATATAAAGTACGAGAAAGTAAACCACGAGAAGGGTAAATGAAATGTCGTTGAAATAAATGAACGAAAGATAAAGAAAGATAGAAAAAGAAATCACTGTTAATCTTCTTTGCTTCATTAACATTAAGACAAGCGCGTCCTATTTACTGAATGATCCTCTCTGATCTCTGTAGACGGTAATAAAAAAAAAAGAAATTATTATACTATTACTCTTTCTCTTCCTCTCTTTCCGACTTTACAAATGTTATACGAAACAATTAATAAACAAAAAGAACTACCACGATAAAAGAAACAGAGAATCGAAGAACATTCATCCTTGTCATTCGTTTACAAATAGATGAATAAACTACTAGAAAGTTATAATAGTTTCGTCACTTCCGGGATATCACTTTATTACCAGGAGCAGTTCCTATCATTAATTACAAGAGCGGTTGAGCGTTCGGTTCATGGCTTTCGTCATTGGTATAGATAACCAGGATGATCTCGTCTGAACCATGTACGTATATGACCCGATCATCGATGGTCAAGATAACCTTGCCTCTAACCCTTATCATCCCTTACCCTACCCTAATCATATATGCTATTATATTGGTAGGAGATAATTAATTGCTTTGTTCGTTAATCGTTATATAAAATTATCGCTAAAGGCTCTCATATTATCGCTTGCGAATTAACTACTACTAGAATAACGACGTTTCGCGAAAAGTATTGAAATCTTTTTTCTTCGTCCTAATCCTCCTTTTCTATTCTTCTTTTTTTTTTATCTAATTTCCGTTCTCTTCGTCAGGAAAAGAACAAAGTGAAGTAAAATAAAATATAATAAATACAAAAGAGAAGAAAAGAGAAAATTAAAAAAAAAAAAAAAAACAGGCATAATTCGCATATCGACCGTGTTAATTCGTGTGTCAAACGTTCTACTTCGTAATCTTTTTTTTTACATGTAATTATCAAGTTGCCATCGTTGACGATCTAAAAGGATCAATTTTCTCTCTTTCTCTTTGTTTGACTATGCCAAAGATACACGTAATTAACTCTTTGACGATACTAATTAATTTTAATCGCTTGCAACGAGAAGAATGACGTTTGTACGGTATAAAATTATAGCTTTTTTCTTTCTCTCTGCCTCTCTCTCTCTCTCTTCTTTTTTCAACGATTATTTTTTTGGCGTGTTATGTTTCATTAAAAATCCTACTATTTCGAGTAGCATTCGCTTTTATTTTGAAAACGGCAACAATTTAACGCAACACGAAAAATCGCAAACGAGTGAAACGATTCTAAGCTACCCTGGAGTGAGAAACATCTCCCATCTATCTTCTCCTTCACTTTCTATCTTCTCCTTCTTCTTAGGCTCTTCTTCTCGAAGCACCATCAAGTGGAAAGTATTTCCGCTCTAACGACGAGCTTTGAGTACCGGCGCATAAGTGGCTCGGCGATGAGCTACCCGAAGAGACGTGTCTATTTCTCTCTTTCTCTCTCTTTCTCTCTTCCCATTTTCTTCCAAAATTGAATGAAACAATCGATCGAGACAAGCATTCGAAAAGAAAATATTTTTATTGTACGAAATTAAATTTGATAATTTTCCGTATATAAAAAGTGTGACTTCAAAGAGAAAAAGAAAAAAAGAAAAAAAAGGAATTAAAAAGGGAAAAAATTATTAAAAACTTTGACTAGAGTATAATTACATACTTTGACTGGATAAAAACCGTGACTTCGCGAATCTAATTTTTCTTCTAACATTAAAATAATCCTACGTTCTCCTTATTACAAGGAAAAAGATGCTCCCTCTTAAGAATCTACCTTCTTCCTTCCTTTTTTCATCGTATAATTGCTTTCGTTTCGTGATATCGCTCCTGGCAACGCAAAATGGCAACGGGATTATCCCTTTTCTTGGCCGTTCTCGAGTTCTATCTACGTTCTACGGATTAATCGATCCGAAAAAAAAGATCATGAATTCGCTAAAACGTGACGATTTACAAAATTGAGACGTAGACGTCGTAATACGTCTTAGTGAAAAAATTTATTTTAGAATTATCGTTATCCGACTTGTATAAGAATACAAGTCGTTTGACTTTGATACAATTTATTATTCATCGATACACGGTTACCGTAGATACAACGTGCATATTATTTCGAAACGAATGAAAAATCCCCGTTCGTCGATAAAATAGTTAAAGGTGTATAACGTGCGAACGTTACTTTCCATAGTTGAATTAATACCGGTCTGGTCCGCATAAATTACAACGAGGAACTACATCCGCTTGACGGCCTATATTACGCTTCTCTCTATACGTTCAAGCTCTACTGAGATCTCTGTATTTATGTATGTGTGTGTGTTTGTGTGTACAGGTGCGTGGGTGTACGTGTACATATGAATATATCTATACGTCCACGAAACGCATTAAATTTAAATTCGAATCGAAATTCCACTAACATCGACGATACGGATTTTTCATTGGTAACGGAGAAAGAACTGGGGTTATTTCAATTTTTCAAAGGCAATATAAATGACCTTTTGTTATATCACGAATAATAGCGATTATTAAAATAGGATTCAATGATCCAAAGTATATTTCGTGATATCTAATTAATTGTGTCTCTACCATGTGTATCTTCTCTGTGCGTATCTCTATGTGCGCATAAAATAGTAATTATAATTATCTTGGAAATAATGAAATATATTTTTGGTCGAGATATAAAATATTATACCAGGATGAAAATGAAAGTTTCGACGTTTATTAATACCTTGTCGGTACAATCATATTAAAAACTTTGTAATATAATACGACAACGTAATCCTCAAATATTGAGAAAGTTTTTCAATGCTCGAATCCGAAGTAACAAATTTTTTCGAAGGTAAAAACGATCAAACCAACCGCGAAATCTGAATATTTATTAACTATAGAATGAACGCATATTGAATACGTGAAACAGGAAATTACTGATTTTATTACGTATACGTATTAGATTCAATATTCATGACGCGTACCGAAGGTAAATACATTATCGCTGGTCTACAACATTGAAAAGAAAAATACGTGAAAATGAATCGAATCAGATGCGGTAAGAAAAATTAATTTTTTGATACGTTCCAATCCAGAAAAGTAAAAAGAAAAAAAAAAGAAAGAAAGGAGGAAAAAGCGGGAGAGAGAGAGAGAGAGAGAGAGAGAGAGAGAGAGAGAACAAATCGAAAAGACCAAATAACATTTTCAACGGTAGCGTTTCAATTACGATCCATCTTTTTCAAGCCAGATCGAATGATAGAGGCTTCTCTTCAACAAAACACCCTATATATGATCCATGTTCACATGAGAGATCGAGAGAAGTCGAATGTGGTGAATGCAAAAATTAAATTGCCGGCCATTTATCCTGACACAAATAGCTTCCCTTTTCGAAGTAGTATGTTTGCACATGTGACAACGTAGTTTCAAAAAAAAAGGAAAAAGAAATAGATAAATGAACAAAAACAATAAAGAAAAAAAAAAAAAGATCCAACAATTATTTTCCTACGACTTTTCAAGAAATTACAATCAATTTAACATTTATCCAATTTACACGCTCGTGAAATATCGATCGTAAATCTTTCTCCTTGACGATAGGATCTTCTCTTAGAAAGAGTGTTACGAAATTACATAAATACATATATAATATCGACGTAAGTTGAGAGCAAACCATATCTATAATTACATACAAATACCGTTGGTATCTGTTATCGATAACATCTTCTAAACGCACGAATACAAGTAGATGGAAAATAAATGAGAATACTAAGGCGAAATCGAGACAGTAAAATGCGATCGCTTTTCCCTGAGCTCTTCTTTCTATTTCCCTTCGGAAAACTAAAATTCCAAAGTAACCCGTCGAACTACTGCCGGAAATATCGTCAATGTTCTCGTCTTCGTTTTCGTTTTCGTTTTCGTTTTCGTCTTCGTCTTCGTCTTCGTCGTCGTCGTCGTCGTCGTCGTCTTCGTCATTGTCGTTTTCGTTGTCGTAGTTGTACTTGTAGTCGTATGCGACCTCGACGTTGAACTACCACCCTCGATGTCATCGATGCATCTTAAAATAAAGTACTTTTACCGAGAGAGTATCGACGATAAGACACGTATCTTCGATACTATATATGAGACGAAACCGAACGGACAATGTAATTAAACGAAAACGAGAAACTCAAGTGAGAAAAGATTCGAAAACGATTCGAACTCGAATATCTCACTTTCATTGTTGAAGGTTCTTTTTAAGAAAAGTCGGTGTTAACGGCAAAGTTTTCTTAAAACTCGACGAAAAGTTTCGTTGAAGTCAGGATAGAACGATTAAATCGTGTTAAACGTTGTTAGAATCTCGGCTTTAACGTTTGCTTTAATTCAAATTAAAGTTCGTCGAACAATTCGAAAACACATCGTTAAAAATATATTAAAAAGAAAAAAAGAAAAAAAGACGAGAAAAGAAAAGAAAAAAGAAAAGAAAAAAAAAAGAGAAAGAGAAAACGGACAAATTTATCTACGATAAAAGTGTTTTGAAAAATGTCGAGTCTGGATCGCAAGTAGTACGAAATGAAAAGAGACAACCTGTCTGACCAGTCATCCTCCCTACCTACTAAAACGCTTAAAAGCTCGATAAGTAAAGGGAATAATTTAGTCTATCTCAAGAGTTTGCGACAGGTAACGTAAACAACAGGTAGCAAACGTTTTACACATCTAAACATCCTGAGATTCACACACGTACGTACGTAAACATCCCCGCCTTAAAGCACTCTCGGCCGGACAAACAAACTCGGCCTCCTTTCGTCCTAAACATATATGTAATACAGCATGAATCGTTGTTTACACGATCGCTGCATTCATACCATACGATCAACGCAAATTACCCTATGACTTTTCATTTCCCATTTTATCCATATTCGTCGGAGAATCGTCGGGTTAAATATTCCTACAGGGAATTGCTCGCTCTCAACTTACGTGGGTCGTCAATGAAAAACGAGAGAAAGAGAGAAAAAAGAGAAAGAGAGAGAGAGAAAGAGAGAGAGAGAGAGAGAGAGAGAAAATTGAGGAATGAGAAAGAAAGAGAAAGAAAACTGAAGAATAGGAAAATGAAAGAAAGAGAAAAAAGACATTGAAAAATGAGAAGGAAAAAAAGAGAAAAAGAGAGAAAGATATAAAAACAAAATATGAACAACAAAGAGAAAGATAGAAAGAAAAAAAAGAAAAACAGAGGAAGTGAGAGAGAGAGAGAGAGAGAGAGAGAGAGAATCATCGATGATTACTTGCTCCAAGGAGATAAAAATCAGAAGAAGCTTGTACAGCATCCGACGAAAAATCTCTCACGCTACGATGTATCGTCGTCGATAGATGAAAATGTTACTTCGAACAACACGACGATCGCACTCACGTCGAAGCGTCGTCGCGTTAACCAGACTAAATCGACATAGAAGAAACGCGTTCGAATTCGGCCGTTTCGTCGACGAACGATTATCGTATCGAATCTCGTCACTTATTATCGTTGCCTTTTCTTCTTCCTCTTCCTCTTCCTCTTCCTCTTCTTCCTCTTCTTCTTCTTCTTCTTCCTCGAGGATATTTTTCCACGAGCGTACGAGTTTCTCAAAGTTTTGCATTTTCTCGTTGCACTCGCGACGACGACGACGACGACGACGACGACGACGACGACGACGACGATAACAATGACAACGACGACGACGACGACGATAACAATGACAACGACGACGACGAGGATGATAAGGACGTGGTTGAAGATAAGGACGAGGACGAGGACGATGACGTGTCAATAACGAAAACGAATTGAGACGCGAGATGCCGCGTAAACGACATGTTTTCCCGACATCTGTCTTTCATTTCTTCTCACCGTCATTTTGACTGATATTTCACACTTTAGTCAAGAAAATTCTAACGCAGGCACATTCCATGTCGTCTCTCCTCTTTCTTTCTCTAATTATTTTCTTGATTGGAAAATTCGACAACGAAGAAGAAGAAGAAGAAGATTAAGAAGAAGAAAAGAAAAAAATCGCGACGAAATGCACTCGCGCACGAGTTCCGAGAAATAGAAAGGAAGGAAGGAAGGAAGGAAGGAAGGAAGGAAGGAAGGAAGGAAAAAGGGAAGGGGAAAAAGAAAAATGCTATGTTCTCACGTCTCCCCACTTTTTCTTTTTCTTCCACGCGGGAAAACTATTCTTTCCTCTTTCACTTTCCAATCGCCGGCGACGCCGACGACGACGACGATGACGATGACGATGATAACGACGACGACGATAACGACGATAACGACGACGAGGAGGACAAGAAGAACGACAATAACGATGACGATGACAATGACAATGACGACAACGACGACGACGAGGATGACGAGGACGACGATGACGATGACGACGGCAACGGGGACAACGATGAGGATAAGGACGATGACAAAGACAACGATAAGCAGCTCGTGCGCCGCCGTCGTATTGACGTTGACGACGGCCGAGACCCGACTGACGGAACGATTCTCTCTCTCTCTACCACCGACGCTGTAGTAGCACAGTGTCGTAGCATTCGACGGAAAACTGGTGAATTTTCCATCCTAGAGAAAGAGAAGATATGGTTCACCCTTAAAGGACGCCAATTTTATCCGTCACTGTCTTTTCTCTCTTTCTCTCTCTCTCTCTCTCTCTCTCTCTCTCTCTCTCTCTCTCTCTCTCTCTCTCTCTCTCTCTTTTCTATTGTAACTTTCTACTATTACACGCGTGTGTGCGAGAGTGGGAGTAAGAGAGAAACAGAGAAAAAGAGAAAAGGAGAGAAAGAGACGGATAGATAGGGAGAAGAATATGAGTAAGAGAGAAAGAGAGAAACAGACAGAAGGGAGGATTATATGAAAGAGAAAAAAGGTTGCCGTCTGGTTGTCGTTGCTGATGCTGCTGCTACCACTGCCGTTGCTGCTGGCACTCTGCTAGCACACTATACTCCGTAACTTGGTCCACCAACCGACGGCTCGGCAGCCCCGGCTGTTTTGCAAAAATTAGGTCAGCCGTGTGCCTTCCCCTCCATCCTCTCTCTCTCTCTCTTTCTCTCTCTCCCATGCTCGATCGTCTCCCTCCTTCTCAACCCCACTCGCTCGTGCTTAACTCTCTCAATGCATCCTCTTCCCTTCTCGTGTTCTCCTCCGTCTGTCTGTCTCCTCTCTCTCTCTCTCTCTCTCTCTCTCTCTCTCTCTCTCTCTCTCTCTCTCTCTCTCTCTCTCTCTTTCTGCCTCTCCCTCTTTCTTTCTCTTTTCATTTCTCTCTCACATGCGCGTGTTCTCTTTTCTCTTTTATCCTGTTTCCCTTACTCTTAAAGACCATTTTCCGCGATATCGGAATCCCATGAATGCCTACCCATCGTGTATGTTGTACTTGGACGAATCTTCTAAAAAATTTCTTTTATTTCTTTCCTCTTTTAACTCCTTCCTCCCATTCGTCGTCACTCTTAATACTATCCTTCGTTATCGTTCTTCCTTCCTTCCTTCCTTTCTTTCTTTCTTTTTTTTTATAAACGAACCGTCGTCAAGGATTGCAAATTTTTTTTGCCGAGATCGTGTTTGAGAAATTAAATTTAATTGGATAAGTTTTATAGAACCGATGATCTTTCTTCGTGATCTAGGACAGAAGAAAAGGAGACGTGGTCGTACTGTCATCTCACGCCATTAGATCGAAAACGAAAAATAATGAAGGAGGTCGCCTTTAATAACGATACAATTTACGATTTTTCTTTCTTTCTTTCTTTCTTTTTTTTTTATAACTCCTTAACGCGCGTATAACAAAACGAATTTTCTCTTTCTATTCGACCGACTAGAGAAAAAAGAGAAAAGAACTATGTTAGAGATTTCCACTTGACAAATTTTCACGATACGCGTACTTGTTGCACGTAGTAGAGAGAGAAAGAGAGAGGAACACGCAGTCAGTCGGTCGGCACAACGTTTTCAAGAGAGTTTCCTTTCCACGGTTTCCAGTTTTCTCTTGTTTTAATTCTCGTCTTTTAGACGCTTTTTCCTTTCTTTTGTTAAGAATCTCTGTGTACCGCGCGCGAGTCGTTGAAGCAATACGACTTGGTAAGCTTGGTATTTCCCTTGGAGTCCCCCGTAAAGTCCGATTAAATAAAGTTTCTAATTAAAATCCTGATTAAGATTCTCTCCTATGTACTATCGTATAAACAATTATTTTACCACGCGTTTACTTTTTACTTCTTATTTCCAATATAATTACGTTAAAAGATTTGTTACTACCGAATGCAACTCGTTCATTCCTAATCACGAGATTTAGATCAATATCACTAAGTCTACAACAAGCCAATCACAATTTTCTCTAATCTTTCTTATATATACCATAATTTAATTAAAGAGTCGTTCGATCACGAGAACGTGAGAAAGAAATGGATGTGATAGAGAAGTGATAGGGAGAAGGGATGATCGAATTAAAGCATCGCGAATACGGACGCGGTTCACCGCATATAATTAACTTAAATGTAAATCACAGATCCGAACGAATTCAAACGCATAATGGGATAATATACTGTCAAATCGACTAACGAATTCTACGCGATAACGAGGACTTCAATTTATTTCAATTTATAAATTTATAAGGGTGAAACTGAATTGCGGTGTAACGCCAACGTGTGTTTGTTTGTGTGTGTGTGTGTGTGCGTGCGCGCGAGCAAACGCTTTTCCTTGAAATAACGCGACGGCTACGACGACGATTATGATATAAAAATACACATTGTAAAATGTGTTCCCTTTGATGAATTTTTAACGAGGATATTGTGAACATTTACATGCGATTCCCGTGGCACAATTTGTCCCGTTTTAACATAAGATCCAGTCCATTCCTTTTTAAGGTTGCTTTCATGCACGTTCTCTTAAAAAGAATTTCAAACTGTGTATCTATAATATATCCACTGAGAAAATAAAATTCGTTTCCCTTTGTTTTTATATTATATTTGAACAATTCCTCTTACGTGTTATTTTCTTCAAAAGCTTTTCAACGGAAGTAAATTTCTTCGTTAAATTCCACTTAACATGCACGAGATAATACGATAACAATCATTTTGATTCAGTATGATTTTTAATGTAAAACAGAGGGAAAATGTTAACGAATAATTTAAACGATAACGCGTGAAAGATCGCGAAATGATATGATTAAAAATGAAAATCCTGGATTTGATATCATTGGAAAATCAAATAAATTAAATAACTGGAATTATGAAAATGAGTAGCATCGATACGATCGTAAACCACGAACTTTCCTAATAGTCCTTTTATAAAAATAAATATGACTTTGCCTCCCTCGACACGATTTGCCGATAAACCCAATTCTCCTATCGATATTGTAAACCGTACTTAAAAAGAAACACAAACCTATCGTTCGTCTATAATTCAACGACGGTAGAAGTATTATTTTGTTCATTTTTACCTTCGGTGATGGAAAACATTGAGAAAAGAGATATAAAAATATCGATCTAATAATAAGATCAATGCTTTTGCCTTCCTTTCCCTTTAGAAAGGTATATAAAAAAAAAAAAGAAAAAAAACAAAAAGATAAAAACGAAAGAAAAATCGTACTCAAGTCGATGTTTTCTTTTGGAATCTCATGAGAATCGAAAGAAAAAGAAAAAACAGAGAGAAAGAAAAAGAGAAAAAGAGAGGAAGTAAGAAAGAATAAAAATAAATAAAAAGAGATAGATAAAAAAAACTAGCGAATATGGTCAAAAATATTTTTCACGTTGACTTAGAGCTAATTCGTATGATTGGTAGAGTATCTTAAAAAATAAACAATAATTTACCGCAGTAGATGAATATTAATAGTCCTGTGTAAAATTATAGATAAAGTCTATTAAGGTTACGTGTTTCTGCGTTAACCCGTAATAATCTTACGACGACCTAGCAAACATAAACTTAAATCACATGATCGACGATGTATTTACCTACTTCATGTAGCAATTAAGCAAAAGGTCTTTTACGTTCTTATATAATAAATAAACTCGACAAAATTCTAATAAAAAAAAAAGAAGTAAACAAAGAAAAGAAAAGAAAAGAAAAGAAAAGAAAAGAAAAGAAAAGAAAAGAAAAGAAAAGAAAAGGAAAGCATGGAAATAATTTATCAGCTGCCGACACGAAGCGCCATAGCGAATGGATGAAAAATATTGTTTCCTTGGAAGAATATTATGCAGGTGATAAATTAAGGAATATCTCGAGTAATATATCCTATATACTTTAATAGAATGTACATATTGGTATATATCTACATAAATAAGTAGAAACTACTGAAAGAATAGACTTTAAATGAAAACATATACGTACGCACATATGTACGTATGTGCATGTGTGTGTATATATATATGTATGTATTTATATACGTTTTATGGTCTCGTTTCCTTGCAAGGTGACACGCGAGCTCGATATATTTATATTTCATGATACGTTATTGAACACGCACGCACAATATGTGTCCAGCACGTAAACGCAACTATACATTCATATATATAGAAGATCAATATAAAACGAACGTATTATTCGAAAATCGAGTATCACCGGGGTCATGTGTGTGTGTGTGTGTGTGTGTGTATAGGTAGTAACCAACAACAAAACCTTTTTACCGTCTCTACCTGTAACCTATGAGAAAGGATTATCGAAACACAAAATTGGATCGGTTGAGTAATATGGGTCAATAATGACCAAGTTCCGTATTATGAAACTACACCGCACATACTCGCCCTACTATAGACACAAAAATACAAACCATTTCCTCGTTCCTCTTTTATAAAAATCGATATGTACGTCGATGAAAAATCATCGATTTATAGATATACCCTACCCTTATCGTTTCCTGCAAATAATTTGGGAGAAGAGTCGAAAGAGTAAAATATAGGGAGAGAGAGAGAAAGAGAAGATAGAAGTGATTTTCCACTCCGTTCGTTCGTTCGTTCGTTCGTTCGATCGATCTACTCTACGTTCTCTCTTTCCCTCTCTCTCTCTCTCTCTTTCGAACGAGAACGATCGAATGGAAATGGAGCAACAAATTAAGGAGGATTAATTAGTCGAGTGCACCGGATGTTGACTATACTCTTGGGGGGGAGGGGAGGGGGATAGCAGCGTCCTCTGCACACGCACGGATACCTCTAATTGTAATACAAAGAGGAACCCAAGTATTTAAGCTCTTCCACGTTGGAACTGGATACGAGCCAAGAACGTTTATCATCACGCACTGTTTCTAGCGAGTGACTCCTCGAAAATGTGAAATTTTTCTTTTTATTTCTCCTTTTTGTTACTTTTATGTTTTGAATTTTCTCTCTCTTTCTCCTTCTTCTTTTTTTTTTTTTTTTAATTCAAGAGGTACCTACAGCATATTACATTATATGTCAAAAAATAATCAAAGAGAAAACCATACAATCGTTGTATGAAAATAATGAAAAAAAGAAAAAGAAAAAAAGGAAAGAGTCTATTCGAGTGCACGTGATATTCATAACTTGTCTCTTTCTTGATTTGAATCGTCGAATGAACGCAACAAAAAATTATGCATGTATGCACACGTCAGACATTACCATTTTACATTTGTGCATCCATATAAAGAGTACAACAGACCGACACGTGTTTCGTTTCCCGTAGAGTTGCAACCACTTGAATAAGTTGAGTTCATGGACGTACGAAAATAGATCCCTCTATCGTCGTAACATCTGAAGATGATCTATTCTTTGCAAAGAGATTCTTCTTCGTTTCAATTAGTTCCCTTTGACAATCGATGATGAATCGATCACTCTCGATAGCTTAGTCAAATGTTACCTTTTATTCCATTCAAAATTATACAAGAAATACCTGTACCTAGTTACAATAATACGACACACGTATCATAGATATAACAATTATATATACATATGATTCTCAAAAGAGTTAAAGTGACTTCTTATGCAAAAAGAATACGAAATTTCGGGATAACGTCATTGTTGCGTAATAACCAATCTACTCTTTCTTGCATTCGTTTGAAGGAGAGAGAGAGAGAGAGAAAGAGAAAGAGAAAGAGATGGAAAGAAAAAAGAAAGAAAGAGAGAGAAGTGCATAATACTCGGTCCATTCTTTATGGCATTGTACACATTTCTTTCTTTTCGTATGCATATACAAAGAAGAAGAAAGAAAAGGGGTAACCTTTGAGCGTTACAAAGAGATGTCGGTTGAAAGCTTGCCGTTAAATTTAGCAAAGACTCGACGGCATTATTAAAGCCAACGTCCGCGCAACCGCCAATGACGCGATGACGACGATGATAATCACGACACGATGCGCTTCCTTTAAATTTGAATACACAGAAGCCTTAATAATATAGAAAGACGCAAAGCGTTGACTCTTGAACCCCGGCTTTGAGTAATTTTGCTAGACAGAGGAAAAGAGAGGGAGAGGGAGAGAGAGAGAGAGAGAGATAGCTTAAACTTTGAATTATATCGATGATCGAGTAGTACAGTTTTGATCTTGTTCAAAGGTTTATTTAATCAAACATCGTGCAAACTTAGCACGTTAAATCTTATTGCGTTGATCGACAGCATTATCGAAATCCAAACTTTATTTCTCGTCGATTTAATATCGAGTCATATCGAGCGACCTAATTTTTTAATATCGTGTTAATCGATTTATCGCAAAATCCGATATATATGGGAAAACTTTGGAGATGATTTTTCTCTCTTTTTTTCTTTTTTTTAGTTTTCCATTTTTTTTCTCTTTATTTTCTCGTTCTTATTGATAAATTCAGGACGTATAATGATCGCTCGAAGCAACGGCGAGGTGAAGCAATTTCCAAGCAAGCTATGTGCCTCTACGCGCATATATACGCATGTACATACATTCTCTCTCTCTCTCTCTCTCTCTCTCTCTCTCTCTCTCTCTCTCTCTCTCTCTCTCTCTCTCGCTCTCTCTCTCGCTCTCTCTCTCTCTCTCTCTGCATCTTACACATACATATACACATATAAAGTCATCGTCCGTCGGAAGTGGCTAACTTTCAGGGACGAACGGAAGAGCCCGATACCGGTGATGCTCGTGAACATGGTAGTCACGCTATACTGAGAAACAAAGACTATTAGAAGGAGTAGGGAAAATCAGAATAGTGAGGAGGGAAAAGGAGGAGGAGGAGGAGGAGGAGATGGAAATGGGGGGATCAGAATAGCTAGGCGTCGACGTACTCGAAAGCACTTGTCCTTTCTCGGACAAACCCGTGTAGCAGTACGTATATACCAACGGGCAAGATGCTAAGTTAGTTGGCTAAGTTTATCAAACGCGAGGGAGAAACCCTCGACAATATATTTTCTTTTCTTTTTTTTTCACTCACTTTCGAACAGTTTGAGGTTCGACCTAAGTCTCCCCGATAATCCTACATTGGAAGAAGAATGTGCTAGAGGAGAAAAAATATTGTTCTATCTTTTCTTTCAAATATACTAGGAACGCGAGTAGTATATAAAAAAAATGATCTACATACATACTTATGTACTACACGTTTACAAATAGCAGGATTTTATAACGGATTTGTACATATGCCATGTCTGGTACCCTCCACGTTTTCTACTTACGTTAAATATGTAATTTCCTACTCTTCTTTATCTCTCTTTCTTTTTTTCTCTCTTCCTACCCATCCTTCTCTTTATCTCTATTTTCTCCATTTTCCTGATCAATTCAATTTTACACTGGAGTAAGAACAGATGGTACACGCACCTACGGTTGGAGTGGAACAAATCTCTTAAATTTGGCATGAAAAAAAAAAATAAATAAAAGAAAGATAAGAGAAAAAGAAAGGGATAGAAAAACAGAGATAGAGAGCCAAGGAGACAAAGAGATAAAGAGACGTATCACAATTTTTCTTTCGAAATCGATTAAATGGAAGATCGATTTCCGAAGAAAAGTCTCTATTAAGTTTGATATCCGAGATTTATCGATGCGTACAAAAACGAGATTGGATTCGTTGAAGCTCCTCCCGACTTAAACGATGATCTGAATGAATATCAGAAAAGAAGAAAAGAATAAAACAAACGATCGCTAGAAAGGATTCGATATGTTTTTCTTTCTTTTTTTCTTTTTTTTTTTTTCATTTCTTTTTTTCATTTTTTTATTTTTTATTTTGTTACCGAGAGAAACGAGCAAATGTGAACGCCTTTACGGTAGATTAATCGCAACAATTGCGAAAGAGTCGAATAACGACGAGCGACATCAACGACGAACGTTATTACACAATCCCGCGTTTGTAATAACGACCGCGCGAAAAACTCCACGCGAAAAAATTTCCATAAATTTACATCGGGCTTACAATAACTTGAATATCTAGAGAGGTGCTCTGAAAATGCGCGGGCTTTATAAAAGTTACGTGGCGATTACGAGCGGCTTCGTCTTTCTTCTTTTTTTTTTCTTTTTTATTATTTTTGTTCTTCTTTTTTCTCTTTTTTTTTTTGTTTTAAGGAGGGAAGGGAGTTGGAAGGGAAAGAGAGCAGGGGAAAGATGATAGGGAAAAGAGGAGAGACGATTTTGCTATCCTTGGCGCTACTCCAACGCTTTTTGCATAAAGTAACAAAAGAAAAAAAAAAAGAAAAAAGAAAAAGAAAAAGAAAAAGGAGAGAAAGAGAGACAGTAAGAGTAAAAAAGAAATGCAAAGTCTTGAGCATTTATACGATGAAACATCCTTTTACTACAAATCTATATAAATCGATTAAGGATATAAACTTGTGTTAAACAAACGAACATTTTGAACAAGAGAACAAAGTAAAAGTAAAGTAGAATAAACATGAGAGAATACTCTTATCATTTTAGAAAGGACACGGTGCAATGGTCGGTGGTTAGGTTGATCGAGTAATCGTTTACAAACCGTGCTATCGCCTCGATGAGGCTCCCGACTGTGAAAGGGTAGTCGTTGCTTCGTACAGATAGAGAAGGAGAGATAGATAGAGAGAGAGAGAGAGAGAGAGAGAGAGAGAGAGAGAGAGAGATAGAGGGAGAGAGTTGGGGTCGATATAGGAAGGAACGCTTGCGCTGTTCGCCTTCGACCACCCTCGCGCACTAATATCATCGTGTTGTCGTTTTCTCTCTCTCTCTCTCTCTCTCTCTCTCTCTCTCTCACTCACTCACTCACTCACACACACACACACTTCTCATCCCTCTTCATTTCTCTTTTATTAATTCCCCATGGTTGAATTTATTTATCTTTTCTCTTTCTTTCTTTCTCTTTCTTTCTCTTTCTTTCTCTCTCTATTTCTTTCTTCCTTTCAGGTTTCCCAAGAACCGATAGGAATTCTCAACGCTTTATCCATTCCCTTGATGTCTATATATTAAAGTTCCTTCAAAGAAAAACTAAAAAGAAGTATGGAAGATTCAGTACGATCTCGTAAACTTACATCGTTCGTCAAGATTAAGATCATTCATTATCCTTTACTAGCGTACCTATATTCATTCTTCGGTTGACACTCGTTACAGTGTTCACAATTTCAGTAGATATTTATCATACTGCGAAATATTCATCTTTCTTATTAACCGTTAACTTGTAATTATTAGAACGTCTTGGGAGAATAAGCCGCAGGATCAATTAAGGACAACTTTAGCTTCTCTCGCAGGCGAGTTTGCATCTTGAAAACGCTATATATAACTTTACTTTAGAATTATTTTTACGGGGTCAGTATAATGTAATTGAGTGAAGATAAATGAAAGTAAGGAAAAAATATTTAAATGAAAATTTGTGACGTCCACTGAGATTCGTGATTATTATTTTGAAATTAAAAAAAAAAAAAAGAAAAAGAAAAAGAAAAAGAAAAAAGAAAAAAAGAACTTCGAAAGGAGGGACAATGTTATCTATCGACGTTTTTCATTCGTGATTAATGGATTCTATTTAAGAAAACAAAACTTCGTGATAATCGTTAACTTAGATAAATCGAAAATTATTCTTCGATAGGACGATCGATAAATCAAACTGACTTCTGAGAAAATATAGAAAGCTCGGTTATTGAACATTTAATAAATACAAGAGTGTCCTATCGCATAGCGTCAACGATGGATTTTCATCCGTCGTTTCCCTCCGACGCGTTAGAGGAGATGACGTGAAAAATGTGAACTTCCTGGAAGGAAATTGTATCAGGTGATATCGCTTAAAAAGGTTCACGGATTTCCGTAGGATATTTACTTGGCACCTACATAAACTTATTTGTATGATAAGATAAATCGAATAAATTATATTTCTTGCTATCTTGGCGCTAACGATTTACATATTAAGTTAAAAATATCTCCGAAGATGATCGATAAAAAAGTTAAAAAAAAAAACGAATCAGAGATCAATTCGAAATAAAATAAATCGAATTTCATTTAAAATAATTTGGAATAAATTTACGTTCTACGATTAAACGTTTTACACACGAATAACATCAACGTCCTTCTCTTTTATTTATTTACAACATGACTAATACCAACGTCCTTCTCTTTTCTTTATTTACAAGTACGTATTTTCTAAACGGCGAATGTGATGCATAAATCATGCGATCTCAAAACAACAAATTTCTCCTTGTTTTTATCGATTCTTCGAAAGTTTTTATTGACGCGTTTCCGCCCTATGTTCGTTGTTCTTCTATCCATGTTCCAAGTTAAACTCTCCCTGTTTGTGAACGTTATCGCGATATCATTAAGACAACTTTTCCAATAGAAAAATACGACACGCTCGTAAAAGACACGTTTCTAGGAAAAAAGTAAGTTTCTTCTTAGCAAGTTAAGCAAATATCTGAACGGTACCAGAATATTAAATGTAGGGACGTTCGATCGATGTTTAAACGTGTCGAGCTATAAATCTACCTATAAATCGAAGAAAATCCTTTAGATAATCATTTGGATGGTCGAATAAACTTCGATTTCACGTTTAAGAAAACTTTAAGAACCATGAAAATCCTTCAATCAATTATACTGGATATCAAGGAATAGAAAGATACATATATTTATTCGAAGCTAAATATCCATATGTGTAATTTCAATTAATTTCGAAAGTCGTACAGTCTCGCATAGAGGTCATCTATGTTTTCGCTTTTCTCCTTGAGAATAGACGCTCCGTAATATTCCAGAGAAATTAGTTAAATGAAATCTCGGAAAGAAATGAATGTCGGTCATTAATGTATTATGAAATTTAAGAGAAAAGAAAGAAATTTAAAAAGTTAAGTAATTCAAAAGACCGTGACTCTAGTTGCTACGTGTAATCTTTCAGATAGATACAAATTTGCATTTTATATAACTAAATATTGTTACGGAACGTTAACGAGCAGTAAAAAATATTAACTCAATAATGAAATGATCGTCATTGGTATTCAAATCTCGGAAAACGTACCGTTTAATGACCTTTTGAATTTTCACAGAAATTTGTACAATTTTCGATTGATAGGAAGGTCAAATTACAGGCATACTAAATGAAGTCCAGAGAACCATATTCACATTCACTCAACCATTAAGCTTCGTCGACCGACTTGAACGGATAGGTGATAACGGTCACGATACGTATATATGTATGTAAGCTAACTCTCATACCTTCTCTTTCTCGTATCACTCGAATTGATTTCCTCTTGATTTCCGGATCAGCCAGTACGACTGTACTCCATTAATGAACTATCAGTGAAGTCGTTCAACGAAAAGTCTCTTCGAAATGAAAAAAAAATTTATGCTTCTTTCTCTTTTTAATAGTTCCTTTTCACGAAATTAATTACACCAACTATTACGTGATAAACTAAGTGATAAACACAAGGCAACACTTTAATTACTTCTCGCGTGTTATAGTGAAATCTCGACGCAAAATCAACTTTGATTATTACGCGTTAAAGATAGGAAGATGTTCTCCCTCTGAAATGATGAAACGAACTGATTTCTCTATATTTTTGTACCTACTTTTGTATATGTATGTATGTAATGTTTACTAAGTCGACTTTATTATGTCTGGTTGTTTTTGGTTTTTCTTCGTAACGTGTTTCTTACAGACAACGACAACGCGTGACTTGTTGCCGAAGGTCAAGCCGATGTTGCTGTAAACAGTCATTCCATCGATCACCTGTTGTTCTCACGTTAGAATAGATCTTTTTCGGTTGAACAAAAAAAAGCAAGATGATAAACAATATATTTCTTTAGAAATTGAGCATTTAATGAAACGCGCGCGCAAGCACGTGTGTTTGTATGTGTGTTATATAATTGTATACACACACATATATATAGACAGATATATATATTAAAAATTAAAATAAATTTTATTAGCAACTTTGTATCCATATACGCTGGTACGAAGAGGGCCATAATATAGCAGTAATAATATTTAAGTAGGAAGAGGCTTAAAGGGCATAGTAAGGCCAACTGAATTTTTTAAAATAGAATCATGTGTTTTTAATGACATGGGTATATGTGGTT
Organism: Vespula vulgaris; assembly: GCF_905475345.1. Classification (NCBI taxonomy): domain Eukaryota; kingdom Metazoa; phylum Arthropoda; class Insecta; order Hymenoptera; family Vespidae; genus Vespula; species Vespula vulgaris. The sequence continues at coordinate 6,511,665 of NC_066592.1, read as the reverse complement.
GATATTTTCCATAAAAAAATATTAATTTATGTATGACAAAAAATTATTGGTTTAGGAGATATTTCGCAATTGAGACTACTTTCGTAATAAGGATTTTTTTTTATTTCATACACTGGCGATTATGAAATAAATCTAAATATTATTTAAATATTTTAAATAAACAAAATAAATTGTACATAATTATAATAAAAATTTTAATGATCTCATCATAATTCTGTTCTTATATATATATTAAAAAAAATCGATTTTATTATAACAATATTATTGCATTATTTAAATAAATAAAGAATAAATTACACTTGAAAATGCTCTTTGTTTCAAGTCTCTACGACTTTTCGTTCCGAAGATATCGGCTTCGAAAGATTTTCATTCATAATTTCGTATAGTACAGCTGATCGTAGTAAAAGTAGTAAGCGTGCGTAATTTCTTGGAATTTATATAGGTCAGTGTGTCACTGGGCTAATTTGAATGAAATTATATAGGTCAGTGTGTCATCGTAAACGTCTTTCCTTTATATAGGAATATCTCCGGAACTAAAAGTCGTAGAGACTTGAATCAAATACCATTTTAAAGAGCAAAATTTTCGCTATTTTTCTATGATATTGTTAATAATTAATTAACAATTTGTTATAAACAATTTTTATAAACAAATTCTTATAAATTAAATTCGTCTTATTTTGTGAAAATAAAACTTTGGATTACGATTGATTTATAAAATTACATAAATGAATAAACAATTATTTAAAAAAAGTACTTTGTTATCATATTATTTTATTATATTATTATATTATGCAGTTAAAAATATATGATTTCATATAAAAAAAACAGTTCTCTTCCAAATATCCTTCACGCGTCCATCTACAAATAAATTTATTACTGCTATATATAAGCTGCGAATAAAATTTTATTTGAATTTGTAACATATTATACTTAATTTTCTTTTCTTTTCAAACACTTTCTTTTCTCTTCAATTTTCGAACAAAAATACAATGAGGAATAACGAATATCTTTAACGAAGTTACTTCATGTCATGAAAGGTATAATAGAAAATATGAGAAACGAGAAGGACATGAGAATCGATAATACGAAACGTTTGGTACGCACGTACGCTTCTCTCCATAAACTGAAAACAACAGTAGAAACAACGTAGACTAGACGAGAAAGTTCATGTTTCCGTATACCGTGAGAATCGGTTATCGCAATTTCCGTCTATTTTGAAGTCGCGGTTGAACGGGCTGAAGAGTTAACGCAACGAGAAATAAAATCCAACGATCTACCTATTTCTGTGATTTTTCTTTCTTTCTTTCCTTCTTTTTTTCTTTCTTTTTCGTCAGACAAGAAAATAGAATAAACTCTCTGGGTGTGTGTGAAAAATCATTTTAAATAAAAATAAAATAAAACATATTGGAAAAATTTCTCGAAATATAATAAACTTTTCAGATACATTAAATAATTGATATTGAAATTGTTTCGCTAATAATCATTTCAATTTAAATACAGAGAAACAAAAAATTTTTGATATCTTACGTATTCTTGTTTCCATGAAAAAAAAATTTAGCCATTCTATCGTTCAATATACTCTCAACGGGCGTACACTTAAACGCGAATTTAATTTCGCACTGACCACCATGAAGCACGCGCTAGAAATCGCTTGAATTCTTCAAAACTAATGGAATGTGTAATGGTTACGCTTCTGGAACGAAGCGTGTCAAACGCTCGAGGCAGCTTTCTCGTACATCGAAACTCACCAACGTGTCGTATAATACAGAGAAAAGTGTTCAATATAATAAAATATAAATGTAATATAAAATATGACGTCAATATGTCATCTGTGTATTTCATTTATTCCTTTGATGTTTTTTTTTTTTTACATTTAATCTACTATATAACGTCAAATGCGAATAATATCCTTGGAATTATCAGTAGCGAGATAAAGGTGTAAAAAATGACTAATACTCTTTCAACAATAAAAACATAAATGTTTCATCTCTTTCTCTCTTTTCTCTTTTCGACTTTATCTCTTATCGATAGATACTAATCGTCGTTCATACTAAAAGAATTGTTTAAAGCCAACATTAAGAAGAGACGAGTGTAAACAGTTTCGTATATAGTAAAGAAGTATCCCCAGTAGTACGAGTTTATGCTTAAACAGACATATGTATGTAACTACATACATATGTACATTGTTCGAAATAAACCAGCGAAGTTCTTCACACAAAGAGAAATCATTTGATCATAAATTTGCTGCAATAATCGTTATTGGTTTTCTCTTACTAAGCAAATTGAATATATGAACGTGTAAATATATATCTGGGGCAGAGAAGAAAAATACAGAATTTTAACGTGTTTTTCTTTTACTTTCCACTCTGAAAGAGAGGAAAAGAGAGAAATAGATGATGAGAAAAAAGAAAGAAAAGAGAGAAAAAGAGAAAAGATAGAAATAGAAAGAGAAGGAAAGTGATAGAAAAAAAAAAGAACGGATGTGGAAAAATATCAATTGATCTCATCGTTGACCCAAACTTCGAAAAATTAAAATAACAATGGCATACGAAGAGTCAGATAGCTAGGAAACAAAGAAAAACAATTATGGCATCTCTCTGCGAACTGTTTGTACGGCGACATCTAAAAGGGACAAAAGAGTACTGGTGTGTGGGAGGATGAACGAAGATAGTGAAAGAGGAAGAGGAAAAAGAAGGGAAAGAGAAAAAAAATGAAGACGAAGATATCAACAAAGAAGTAAAGAAAGGATGAGGGATAAAAAGGAGGTGAAGGGATATCCAAATAAAGGATAGGTGCACAGGACATCCATTAACACAGAAAGACAGGCGTGAGATCAGAGGGCCTGAAACAGCAGGACAGAATGATATATATATATATATATATATATATATATATATCACCGCAACAATGTAACAGGCTTAAAAGCAACAGGCAGCCAATCAATAACCGACTCTTCTGCCAAAGCTAAAATTTTCGTTAACTTTCAAGAACGATTTTCTAACGATGTTGATTTTTCTTATTTCCAAAATGAAATGTACGATATTTAGTATTTCATATAAAGAAACTCGAAATTCATAAACACGTACATAATAGTACATACCATTATTTTATTCGTATCGATTATTGTCTTTTTTTTTTTGTTGACCAAACGTATCGTATACATTTCCAATTCACGCTTTGTGAAATGGAAAGCCAGTGTGATTGAGATATTTATATCATAAATATGTATATTTGTATTTGTAATATACGATTGACGTGATTGGCTTCATCAATTAATCAAAGTCAGTCATCGTTGATGTATTTTTCGTTAAGTTAAAAATCATTATGATATATCGTTAAATAAATAGCGGGTTACTTCTTTTCTTTTCTTTTGTTTTTCCTTTTTTTTATCATAACAACGAGAATATATATAAAAGAAATCGAAACCAAAAAAAGGAACCTTTAATCAATAATGATAAAATATCAACTATCTCTACTCTACATCCTGAAGAAAATTATATTTTCGAATCGATAATCGTTTCAACGTTAAAGCACTACGACGATTTGCATTTGCCCTTTCGCTACTAGTTATGTTTCTTCCTTAGTAAAACGGTCTTTACGCTTCAAGCGCAATACTATTGCACTTAGAAAACTGAATTTAGACGTAGAAACTCTTTGGTGAAACGTAGGTGGATAAGAGAAAATAAGTACCATACAGAATGCACGAAGCAATTACAAAAGTTCATTAAACACTGTAGGAGAAACGTTACACTTCGGAAATACGGAATTTCACGCCAATTTCGCTCCAATTCTCCAAATCTGCTAATGAAATTTATCGTCACTTTTCTAACTAAAATCAAGAAAGAGAGACAGAGAAAGAGAAAGAGAGAGAGAGAGAGAAGAGAGAAAGAGAGAGAGAGAGAGAGAAGCGACAATAACATGTTTCGAGTAGAAGCAAAAGGAAAGTTTCAAAAGCTTTTTCGCAAAACTTTATCGATGCCTGAGACCTACTTAACTTCGTACTTTATTCAATATCCAATCACAAAGAATATATTATTATACTTTCCCCTATATTATATCTTTTCGTCTTTTTTTTTTCTCAAAGTTTGTAGACTTTTCCCTGTCAAAAGTTAAAGCAAAATTGATATGAAAACAAAGACAAAGATATTCTACTGCTTCCGTAAAATCAATATTCTAAGAAAATAATAAATCAACTGGTATCTGAAAACATCTTCACGTTTTTCTAGTCCTATATAGCAAAGTATCGTGGAAAATCTCTTTTGATTAGTTTTTTAAAGAAACAAAATTGAATCGAAAAGGAAAACAAAAATTGACGGACATGAAAGTAAAGAGGTATCGATGAGACGATAAACGAGCTAATTTTGTTCATTTGAAACATGCATATTTATCGTAATGTTCTTAGAGTTATCGACATTTAATTAAGATCTTAAATCTATTTTAATTAGCATAATACATGAAGATTTTCGACTCACCTTCGCGTAAACACCGTGATCGTTTTAGACTAACATTTAATGATAACACCTTAAAAGACTCACCTGAAACAGAGAAAAATAATGTAATGTTAGAATGCGATCGAAAAGTCAAATAAATCTGGTGGAAAGCTAGCCAATGATTCTTCGAAAAACTGATCTCGTTTTTTCCAGAAGGTAAAATCTTAAAAGCTCCTATGGTAGTATTATCAACAGAGAGTAAAAAGCTCGATCAAGCACGAAAGCTCTTGTATTTCTAACGTACCGACACGATGATAAGGAAGAAATCTGCAAAGCTCTCTTTGCAAGCTCTATCGACGAAGCAAGCTTTACCGAGTCTAGAGCACAGCACGTACCAATTTTTCGATTTGAAAGATATACTTGTAAAAGATATTTAAAAAAAAAAAATCAAAGCTTTTTCTTACAAACATTCTAAACATATTTATTTCATAAATATATCATATGCAATATAAATTTAATTGAAATTAATTCAACTGATAAGTTGAACGAAGCTCTATTGATTGACCTTTATCACAAAATGTTTTTATGAAAATGCTCTCGAAAACATTGTTATTTAGGATTTGTCATTAAGATTTCTACAACTGTTATATTCCTTAATGAAAGGAAGAACGTGTATGGTGTTTCAAATTAGCATCTACATCAAATTACTATGGCAAACGTATGCTTACCATCGTACACGCAACAGTGTTCACTCTGCCATGAACAAGGATGTATTTCCGCGTGTGTACTAGTTACGAACGGCCATCAATTAAGTACTTTATCCTCGACCGGAATTTTAACCAAAACACAGATCATTCGGGACGTGATTTAAATAGAACTTGAAGATAAAAGTTAAAACATTAAATACACTAAAATCATTGTTCTTTCATCGTAAAATGATTCTTGATTATTATTTCTTATTATAAACAATATTAAATTAAGTTTAATCTATTTATTTAATTATGAATTGATCGTACATTATTTATTCCATTATTTTTATGAATAATGACAACAATTTTTTTTCCAGAATAACTTTTTGATTAAAAAGAAATGAAAAAAACATTAGTAATGGAGCATAATTGACAAATATTAACTAACAGTGTAACGATAACGAAGTCAGTATGAAAAAGGAAAAAAAAATATTATCATTTGACAACGCGAAGAATAGAGAAAGCAAGTAGATTAAAAATTATATCCCGCAAAATTGAAAAGGAAATCCTCACGAATATTACGGAGAGATGTTATGAATAGAGAACTGCCTTTTTCTTGAATCAACATCTTCAAGCATCCTCGCATATAAACACTCACGCGCATTTGCATTCATATTCGAAAGTAAAGAAAAACAAAAAAAATAAAGAAAGAAGAAAAAGAAACATTTTATAAAAGAGTAATGCTCGCAAATAAAACGTAGAAATACGACACATGCTAAAATAAAATGTAATTGCATTAATATATCGAATATCTACGTTTCGCATTTATATATATATGTATATATATCTTTTTTCAATTTTTCCAATTAATTATTACAAATTTCATGCTATACTTCATAACAGAGATACGAATTTAAATCGATAATACGGATTACACAAAAAGTGATTACTACCTTCCTCGCAAAATGTTCGTCGTTCAGATTGAACGATATTGACAAAGAATAAACACAAAAGTATCTTTATTATATCATTATTATATAATACAATATTTCAAAATTCTCTCGCTAATCTTATCAAACATATCAGTTTTATAAAATGAAATATATTTCGTAATATTCAAAAAAATGATACATCAATTAAAAATCTAAAATCTATACACTAGTTTTCATTGGTAAAATCGTATCTGCATATACGATTCAGTAAAAGTTACACACTATTTTAAATAAAATAAAAAAAAAATATCGATAAATGAAAACGTTGATAATATAAAAAGATTTTCGATATCCCCGATAAATGTTACAATTTAATTAAAAGATTACTCGATGGTAAATTCAGGAGGAAAAGAAAAAGAAAAGTCAGATTTTTAATATCGTAGAAGAAAGAAACAAGAAAACAAAGCAAAACAAAGCAAAACAAAAAATGATTATTCGATGCGAGTTTACCTACTGCAACGCTCGCAGAACGATCAATTCTTACTCGACCGTTTACGATGCACCCGCGTGAACACATTTACCTGCCGACAGGTTGATGACTGCCGTCTAACAGGTCGATACCAACTCGGAACTGCAATGCAGACACACCAACTAACTTGGAGGACTCAGCGAAAAAGGTTCGTGCCTTTTCCATTATTTCCTTGAATTAGTAAAAAAAGGGGGGGGGAGAGGAAAAAGGAAAAAAAAAAGAAAAAAAATAGGATGACATCGTTCGAAAAAAAAAGGAAAAGGAAAAGGAAAAAAGAAAGGAAAGGTCAAGATTGATAAAGAAGACGCATTTCTTTTTTTTTCGTAACGACGATTAAGTCGAGGGAAAAAATATTGTTGCCATTTTTTATACGAGGTGAGATAGCAAAAGAGTATCTGAAAAAATAATGGAATAAAATGGAAAAATAATTCTCTCGTAACGTTTCCGATACTCTCTCTTTCTCTTTCTCTCTCTCTCTTCCTCTCTCTCTCTCTCTCTCTCTCCCTCTCCCTCTCTCTCTCTGCATCAAATAAAGTACGTTTAAATGGATTCACCTTCTGCTGCACGCCTGCTGACGACAGGCATCGCACTAACGCACGACGATATCACAGTATCAACTTTTTAGCTTAACCTACGGTCAAATGGTAGGATCGTCCTATCGAATATTTTGTCGTGACCTCCGAGATATATAGGTAACTATAGTTGAATGTTTAATCAATGACCGTAGTGCAGCATTTAATCAAGGACCAATACAGTATAGCCGCATCGACAGCATCGGTAAACTTACAGAATAGGTATACCTCTGTGCGTCGCGCTTTTTTTCTCTTTTCTCTTCCATTCTTCTCTTCTTTTTTTTTCCTTTTTAACGTGGCGCTTTATAACAACCTAACGCTAGACAATCTAACGTTTGGGTGATAAAACGAACCATACTTTAGAAAAATAATACGATATACTAACTCGACGGCAATATCGTGAATAATCGTGAATAAATAGCAAAGAGATATTTGACTTAATATTTTTTTTCATGCGATCAACAAGTGAAACACGTTTGTAGGTAATAACGATAAACTCTCTGATGAATCTCACTATATACAAATATGTATGTATGTATATATACATATATATATATCTGATTAAAAGAAGGTTACAAATCATCGAACACTCTCTGTCGCCGCTTGAATTCTTATTATAGATCAATCCGTGATAAAGGCTAGCGTGCTATAGTACCTACAATCGTTATGCAAATTTTCGAAATACACTCGCATGCTTCTACGGCAATGAGAATTGTCCGAACTGCTCTGGAGTCTTCGTGAGAATGAGAATATATTATTGAGACCCAAAACGCACACATAGGGACACAAAGAGAAACAGAGAAAGAGAGAGAGAGAGAGAGAGAGAGAGAGAGAGAGAGAGAGAGAGAGAGAGAGAGAGAGAGAGAGAGAGAGAGAGAGAGAAAGAGAGAAAAGAAAGAAAAACAAAGTTTAATAAACACTGAAGCTCTTTCACGTGTCCTTTACGAAACAAAATCGTAAATACGTTGTATGTATTTGTTATTATAAATTCTATGAATTACTAACATTTTAAATTACTAACATTTTAACAAAGTATGTCCTCATATTTTTGTTTTTATCATTCGAAACGATCGCACTGAGCTTTAGTAGAAAAGCTTCGTCAAAGCCAGGAAATCTCAACGAATCTCGATACTATTTTCGGCACGTTTAATGCGCGATAGTAAGACATAATACATGGCCAGATATACGTGCCGATAAATACATACATACATATATATATATACATATATATGTATGTATGTACATACGTACATATGTATGTATCTAACGGCATAGAGAAATAGAATGAGAGCGATTTTCAACGACAGATCTCTGGCCCCATTTATTTCACTACCTGCCAAGCATAATCGACATGAATAAATAATAAAGACGTATTGAGAAAATGTAAATGTGTCTTATTCGTTTATTATATCACTCGTCTTTATCGCCCTAACTAATTTTTTTTCTTTTTCCTGCGTGACCCATATCATTCGGATATCATGCACGCACGCACATGAAACGCCACGTAGAACTTCTACCTGAACGATTCGCGATAAATTCATGAAACTTTTTGTTCCGTGAAACGTAAAAAAGAAAAAAGAAAAAATTAAAAAAAAAGGAACAAAAGGAAAAAAAGATAAAATCTTCCACGCAAGGATGATAATCTCGACAATTTTTCAAACTATCAGATGACCAAATGATATTTAAACCAAAACTTTATAGCTCCTCTTTCTAAAAGGAATTATTTACTCCACGAATCGTCGAATTAACGAATCCTCCAATTTGACTCTCGTCTACGATAGGACTACCAACAAGTCAAGTATCTACTCTCTCAACAGCTACTTGGCCGTGTTCTATTTTTATCTGATGCAATAAAGCGAGAACGATTAAACGCAGGAAGAGTAGAGCAACGCTAGATAATAGAATATCTCGTATTTATCTCAACGGAAATAATCTTCCTTCTTAGTTTCTCACAGAGTTTGGAAGACCTTTCTAATAAATTTTGTTGTGAAGAAAATTTCTTAAGAGAGAGAAAAAGAAAAAAAGAAAAAAGGGAAGAGAAAAGGAGGAAAGAAAAAAATCGTATTTATAGATCAGAGAACACGAAGGTAGAAAGTTTCTTTTACGTTATCTAGATCAAAAGGCATCGGTGAATATCCACTATTTTTCTCACCGTCTTAGTCTTGATTTTCTCACGTCGTCGATCATTTTTCCTATCCCCTGCCTCCTCCTCCTCTCTCCATCGATAAACTTCATTCTCTTTATATAGAAAGACCGCAAGGAGGTACTCGAAGCAAGAGACTCTCCCTTCTCATAAAGACGAAAATGAGAAGAATGATCGAGTTACGTTTAAAGGGGACCATTCGATTCGAGAACTATCGTCTGACGAGTTGTATTTTGTAAACTCATCTCGTATCACTATCTCTCTTTCTCCTTCAAATACATCTTCTCCCACCTTACATTTTCATTTCGCGATTATGTTCGAAGTAACGATTTTATCCATTCGTTCGTAAAATAGAGTTTGGCTCATCGGTATAGAAAGGGACATGGGTCCGTTCGTAAAAACACGTGGGCCGATCGATAGAGAAGAATTTGATGCTAAAAAAGCGTCGAGAGATAGAGAGAGAGAAAGAGAGAGAAAGAGACAAGTACAGAGAAACGAGACCATGCCTTTGAAGTACTAGTACTTCGTCACGAAAAAAAAAGAAGGAAAGGAAAAAGCCGATCATAATTAATTTTGCAAGATTCCAAATATACCCTCCCTGTTGGATATAACGAACTAAGAATTGATTTCGATACACGGAGATATACGATAAAATATTGTACAAATATTCTCAGCTACGTTTAGAATTTATCAAAGAATCTTATAATGCTTAACGAGGTCACGTATACGTATGTAAAAAGTACAATGAAATCCAATATTTTGTATTATCTCATTTTCATTTCTAAGCACGTAGTGAATACTATGTATGTAAGATTCGTTAAAAATTCCCATTTCTAAGGATACACAAATGAAGGAATAAACGTTCGAATAAACCAACCTGACTGAAAATTTATGATCAATACTACCTGTTGGACCTTCGACAATGTCATTATAACTTGGATTTAAATCTTGCAACGTAATGCTATTCATATCACGAAGTTTGACAACTTAATGAGGATTTACCAATCAAGTACCATGAACAGAAACGCTATGCATATCGTTCGATGATGAGATTTACCTTGCCGATATAATAACAAATGAGATTATATCTACATCTTACGAAAACATACGCTTAATGAAGCTCGTTCTGCACACATGGTATCTATAGCTTTACGTAAGTCTTCGTTAAACGATCGAGAAAAATTTTTCATGTACTTATAATAGAATGATCTCGCTTTCATTCTTCGCTTTTCACGCTGACACGCATTGGATAACAATAGAAAAAGAAAAGAGATGGGCACAGACAGAGATAGATAGATAGATAGATAGATAGATAGATAGATAGATAGATAGATAGATAGATAGATAGATAGATAGATAGATAGAGATAGAGAAAGAGAGAGAGAGAGAGAGAGGAAGAGAGTAGAGACAAAAAGAAAAAAAATTCACAAGTGAAACGTTATTGAAGTTATTCGAAGCGCAAACGTAATTGACGAACGTAATTTTAGACTATCCAGTGATGATCTCGTATCTTGGAATAGAACGGAACATTTACATATATCTACTACTACGTTTTCACTATGGCAAAATCAGGTAGGTATTATAACTACGGAAGTACATACCTGGCCCCGATTCACAATGCAGCTCTCTTTTATCGGTGTTAGTAGCGTTTTTATCGTTGACATATTTCCTTGCCAGTCTAATATCTATAGAGAGAAACTCGCAAAGCATCGATCGCAACCCTCGGTTGTACCCCTGCCACATTCGACAATTTCTTGCGCGCTTTAACCATATTTTCGTACGTCCAAACTAAAATAATATACGAGAAAATATAGCAAAATTATAACAAGGTTATCCGCGTTGACGTTTATAAACGCTCACCATCACGGCTGATGTTGACTCGATTTTACGAACTTTGTGTAAAAATATTTATGAAACTTGTTGGTCAACGTTTAAAATGATTATAGAAATTAAGTGAATATGTAATAAACCGACCAAAGTTACGAAGGTAACTTACTATACGATATATTTTAAGGTTTATTTACCTTTATATATATATATATACATATATATGAAAAGAGTATTATACTTTCTTCGTTCAGTACGTTAAGTCGATCGGACGTTACTACACGAACGCACGATTAATTTTAGAAGAAACCTACCATATGAAAGGTCTCTCCTTCCCTCCCCTCTCTCTCTCTTCTTTATTTTGAAACGTTACGTGCATCGAAGAAGAAAACGGAAGTTAGGATAGACATACTCGTGAATGATAATGAAACATGGCACGAGCATCCTGATATCAAAAGGTATAGACAATTTTTGGCATATAAAAGGAATTTAACGAACATAGACCGGCTTTTGTAATTCCATTTGGAAATACCTGTTAAATAATAACTCTCCATTGTTACGATAACAAGTTAAGAGGTTCTTTCAAACCTACAAACATTAAACAACAATCTAATAATGAACTTAAAACTACTTTATGTAACTAGGAAAACTATTGTGAATATTCCCTGGATTCTCAATAACATACATACATTTTCATAATCGTTGAAAGTTTAAGGCCAAAAAAAAAAGGAAAGAAAAGAGGAAAGAAGAGAAAGAGAATGAGGAATAGACGAAAAAAAAATAGACAGAAAAAAGAAAAAGAAAATATAAAAGAAAAAGAAAACATAAAAGTAAAAACACGAGCGAGAAAGAACGTCATTATTTATCATTAAAGCGTCGCTAACAGCGTCCTACGAGCAAGACACTTAATTTCATTGAAATATAAGTAGTAATAAAAACAAAAAAATGGAGAAGAAATTCTTCCTAGAGAAATAGATTCGAGAGTTTCATGAAAAATGTCGGAGCTCGCGGTCTTCGATTTTCGTCGAATATTTCTTGATACGACGACCTCGTATGAACTCTACGATAACTGCATTAACAAACGTAATTTCCTAAGCGTCATATCGCGAGATAACATTGAAATAACATTCGCTCGAAAAAGAGATCGTTATCGTTGGAACGTTGAGCATGATTGCAGCGTGAACAAGTAACGCAATTATTAGTTTGAAGTTACACGTAAAAAAAAAAAGAATATTTTTACGATAATATGAAATATATATTCGTGTGTGTGTGTGTGTGTGTGTGCATATACATACATAAATACTGTTTATAGGATTTTCATAAACGGTTAACGAAGCGTATTTTTACGGGTATTGCATATTTCATCTCTCTCTCTCCGAGTCTCTCTCTTCCTCTCCCTTTCTCTCTCTGCGTCTCTCTTTCTTTCTTTCTATTTCCCTTTCATTATAGTGATTATTAAATAACGCAAGAAAAAGCTGCGAAAAAGCATAAACAAGTACGAGGCACGAGACGAGCAGAAAGAAATAATAAACATTTTCTCTCCTTTTACTTTGACCTGAAGACTTGAAAAATATTAATAAAAACATACTAAATAAATAAATATATAAATAAAAACTGAGAGATTGACGAGGACCTTTCGTAATCTTCGTATATTATCTTGGGCAAAAGTGACCTTCAAGATCCGGATGAAATATAAAGGATCTTTTCTTTTCTTAATCTTCTTGTATCTCTTATATCAGTGCGTTCAGGCGATAAATTATAAGCTTTGTCGAATATTCATGAATACCTCATGTGTATGTGTGTTTGTGTGTACACGGTTATATTCCCTCAAAACAAATAAAAAAAGAGAGAAAAGAAGAAAATGAAAAGTCGGAGAAAAGCGCGATATTCTCTACTGAAATCAAACCGATCATCCTTAACTACTTTTTCGATAATTCGAGAATCATTGAATGAGCTTAAAGCTTTTTACTTTGTTTCCATTAATTTCGTTTCCACGATCTAATCTTAGACGAACGAAAAAAAATTTTTATGCAAATAACATATTCAGCAATTACAATTATTTTCTATTCAAGAACTAAGGTTCTCATTTTCAGGCTACTCTCTGCTCTATTTTGTACACACACGTACACACACACACACACACGTGTAAGTGGCATGATTTACTCGCAATTACACCGAAGAGAAACCACGCTTTTATCTTGCTTTCACTCAAGTTTCTCTTATATTTACGATAAGGAGCACGTAAAATGGATGAAGCTTCTACGCACGAGAAAATGGAAGTAATGGCGTTTTCGAAGAACAAATTCGCCGACCAATCAACAAACTATGGCAGCTTACTAATTATGACACTAAATTCATGTGTCTCGAGTATATCAATAATAAAATAAATTTTCTTTTTACTTACCTTCTGCATTGAATAGGCGCAACGGGCCAGCTTCTTCTAGTTTTCAGAATGATGGCCGGTTGTTTAGCATCACCGACGACCGGTGCTGATGTTCGTCCTTGATTCCTTTTACCCCAAAGATGACCGGATCCAACTGGACCGGATCCCGGAATACTCGGATGCGGACCGCTCTCGCTACACGCACGTCGCGAAAACATCTCGCGTTTTCTTTCGTCGCACTTCATCATAATACGTATCGATCGATTTTTTCTATGTTACTCTCTCTCTCTCTTTCTTTCCTTTTCTTGTTTTCTTTCTCTATCGCTATCTCTTTCTTTTATATGACTGATAATTTCGACAATATTTTCCACTCGAACCGATCCAAGTTTTTCAAGTTTCTTATTCGAAATAGGCCAACTCGAGAGCAGCGTAATAATATTTATATATATATATATACGTGTGTATAAGATAAATCTAAAAGTATCGTTTATATGAAAAATTGAAATTGGAATAAATAGAAATTTGTTACAAATTTAAATGCTTTTTCTTGTGTAATTAGGTCGTATCCAATCGACGTTCGTTACAGAAAGGAAAGCTATCATAATCGATAACTCGAGTACCTCTCTTTCTCTCTTTTCTGGTCCCAAGATAAATATCCGATTGTGGCGAGCATTAAACCTGTTTGTCACTGGTTACGTTGCGAGAAAAAGTATTATTACTTTTAGAGAATCTACTTAAGATAAGTTCGTAAGCTACATCCCGTTAATTCCATGAATGCAATAGGTAATAAAGTTTCTTGAAAGTTGAAAACGACTTTGACTTTCATAATAACGTGCGGCTACGTGTCAGCTTAACAAAGTGAAAAATAGTTATATATCTGTATATATGTATATATACATATATTTTCTTTTCGTAAAAATTCGAACGCGACTGGAAGTAGAAAAAGAGAAAGAGAGAGAGAGAGAGAGATAAAAAATACGAGAATAAATTCTTTGAGAAAGATAGAGAGAAAGAAAATGAGAAAGATCATTTATTATTTCTGGTCCACGATGATAGGCCGTCTGAGTTTTGAATGCGAAAGTGGCATCTCGTTTGGTGTTTTTAGATATCGTTCAGTGAAAAGCGAAAAATGTTCTCCCATAAAACATAAGCTCTATCAAGCTTGAGTTCTTAATAATACAACGTGTCACGTTTCGAGGTATAGCTTTCATCCTTTTTCGATACATTGCTTGCACCCTTTCATCATTCTTGCTGTTTCTCTGAAAACGAGTAAACGTGTTTTTTTCTTCTTGTTTTTCTTTCGTCTTCTTTTTCAAATCATACTGAGAAAGCGTATCCACATCAGCTGTCGCGACACGAAGAGAGCTTTGAAACGATGCTTGTCTATCATCACGTTATGGAACCGCTATTATTATCTTTCTATTTTTCCCCTCTCCTATGAAATACCGTAACTTAGGAAGAAAGAACTATTCTTTCACAAAATTCTCAAGCTTCTTTTCAATTACTTCGAGACTAAGTTCTACTATAATGAAAGTTCGTGAACAATAGTCTTCCACATTATTAAAGGGATTTCAAGAAGAGAATAGATCTAGCCAAACCATAAAGCTTGCAGTGAGACTATGGAAATTGTAAACACAAATTCTCTCTCTCTCTCTCTCTCTCTCTCTCTCTCTCTCTGTCTCTCTCTCTCTCTCTCTCTCTCTCTGTCTCTCTCTCTCTCTCTCTCTCTCTCTCTCTCTCTCTCTCTCTCTCTCTCTCTCTCTCTCTCTCTCTGTCTCCGTTACGCTTATCACTAAATACAGCTACGATACCAGTGGGATTTCTCAATTTGCGTTTGCCCTATCTTTAACACCAAAGACTGCCGTTTCCATGAGAATGGTAACAAATAAAGTGTACTCAGTGGAAATACGAGAAGCTGATCTTTTCATTTCACTTTAGTCGGTGATTAAAAATTATCCTACGTTATTCCAACAGATAGGACATATTGTATTAAATGATTCGAATCTATATTAGAAAGAGAAAGAGAAAGAGATTGAGAGAAACAGAAAAAGAAACATACAAGGTCAACCGCGAGTAGCCGTAGGATCGAAAATTAATCTCCGTTGGCGACGTTTACGTGCGATAAATTCAATGAAACGCATTTTATGGTGAAGAGCAGTAAAAAAAAAAAAGGTACTTCGACTGGCAGCTCGTATCTATAGGCGAAGCTATTAAATTGTCAGAGACGTCGATAAGGCAACAAATTTTTCGTCGACTTACGTATCTTCTACATACTATCGCAAAATACTAACACGTATATACATATACATATTATATATATACACACACATACGCAATTTCGTAGTACACGTTGCTATCGCTTGAAGCTTCTTCCTCCTCCTTCCTCCTCCTTCCTCCTCCTTCCTCCTACCTCCTCCTGCCTTCACCTTATTTCAGAATATTTGTAATATAGCCGGTTTGAGCTTCGAAAGGTCTCACACGTGCTGTCTCGGCGTCGTACGGAGGTTAACTAACAAATATAAACTACTACAGCAAGAGAAGTTGTTCGCCTAGGAACGAACTTTCTGTCCTTTGTTATTTGTTTTTGTTTTCTCTCTCTCTCTCTTTCTCTCTCTCTTTTGTTATTATTTTGCTTTCTTCATACTAGAAGCATATGTCCCAATATACGCTAGACGAAACATTACATTGCTTTTTATATACCATTGTTACGCATCTACGTCGTTATTTAAATTTTAAAAACCATGAAATATAGTGTGTGTGTGTGTGTAGTACATATATTTCTACACGTGAAAATATAGTGATTTATTCTAACATATTGATTATTTAATTATAGGAATAATTAATGTTTAATTATCCTGGAAAAAAGATCAAAAAAAAGTAAAAACAGAAAAGAAAAACCTAACAGAAGTACTCGATGAATTATTTTCGTTCGCACGCATTTTTACGTTGTAGGAAATATTGAAAGAAATATATCATTTTTCCTTGAAGCTTTCTCAAAGAAGAAACAAATTCGATTTTACGATAAAATGATGGAATTAGTTAAGACAGAAGGTATCAACAAGATAGAAATATATTTTTATATGTTTCGATTTCTAGCAACGAAAACGTATTCACTTCATCGTTTTCTCTCCGATATTTATACACTATTCCATAATCTGTGGCAATGTTTAAAGGGACAATCCGATATACTCGTGAGACAATATATAAATAAATTACGATTATACGAAATTGCGATGAATCTTCGTGAAAATGAATATCATTTTAACTAGATATCATTAATTTCACTTAACAATAGTAGGAAAACCTTCGATGAAGATTCATTGCGATATATATATACGTATGTATGTATCTATGCATGCATGGATACATGCATGTATGTATGTATGTATGTATGTTTATATGTATGTGAAAAAGGCAAAGAAAGGAGAAATATGAAAAGACGAGAAAAGAGATCGAAATGATCGAGTTTCAATGATAGAAATATCAGTCAAAGAACTGGAGTACGAGTGTGAGTGTTAATGTAGCGAAGAGGATCGAGAACTTTTAAATCCCGATTTGTTGGCAGGTGCTACGGTGGAAAATGAAATGAAGAAAAGGGAAAAGTCACCGAAGTAATAGTACCTTTCCGAAGAATGTTCCTTCGTATAGAGAGAACTATGTTCCCTTTCGTTCATCTAAGCTTATATTCTTCGATCGCGTGGAAAGAAAGACGCGCGAGAGGGAAGGTTCTACGGATATAAAAAAAGAAAAGAGAAAAGAAAAAAGAAAGAAAAAAGATAATGGAAACATTCTGGAGCAAAAGCTTTCAGCCGCATTCACGTATAAATTCGAAATAAATTTTTCAAAGCGAAAGAAGTGCATCCAGAATAATTTATAATATTTTCTAGAGACAAAATGACAACTTATAATAGCGATAACTCAGTCGTTACTGTAATAACGATTTAACCGAGGTTTGTAAGCACATTCTCTGTTCTACGTACGTATAACATCACGCTCTAACGACAAACCGTGAAATTGGATTTAGTAGTAGTGTCTATTAACACACATAATGCGAAATTTACCACAAACATTTGTCTTCATTATTTACAACGGTTTGTTATAATTGAAGAAAATCAGATTAATTTTATCCCATAGATCGGTCATGAATTATAATCTTCACAGAGACGATAATGCGCAAGACGAATACTTACTATTATTAATCGATTTATAAAGGATTTAATCGATTATAAAGGACGTATTTATAAAGGAAGAAATCTCGAAAAATGTAACCTACTTATCGACATACTCGAACGATCCAGTTAATTCATCATTGTCTTTCTGTAAGTATTTCTCACTTCGAAATAATTAAAGAGATTTTTCGTAACTCGGAGGAATCTAGTGTTATATATATATTCTATTATACGCGTATATTGTAAGATCATTAACACTCGTCTCTCATTAACTCACTGCGCTTGTTCATACTTTCACCCTATGGGATTCATTTGAATAAATTGGCAGAACCGCGTAGAGAAATACTCTCAGAGCTTTAATTAAGGCAATAATTTATTATCAAGGTAATAAGGTCAATTCCAAGGAACAAGATACGAACTAGACCGACTACGACCTTTCGATCATTTCTAAAATCTTAGAGGAACGGATAATGATGCGAGCATAACGAGTACACTTTGTCAACCATTTTGTGGATTTTGTCGACCATTATCGACTAAAATACGCTTAAATTTTAAATCTCATTAAATAACGAGCTGGACTGTTAATTGTTGTGTTTCTGGCATGACTCGAAAAAATAAAATAAAATAAAATAAATAAATAAATAAATAAATAAATAAATAAATAAATAGAAATAAAAATGAATGAGAAATAATGACGACTAATGAATGAGTAATAAGACGATTATAAAAACCAATGTAAAAAAAATCACTTAATTCACAGCATATCTTTTAAACAGAAACAATTTAAACGACAAAAACAGATATACGCGATCAAAAACGAACTAGACAATATTGTCTCGAATCTTTTTATATCGCTTTCGAACCATAATGCAACAACGAGATCATTTTGAAGTCGGAAAATTACCTTTACGAATAATTTAGAATACACTGCATTGTTATGAATAGACCTCTTTTCGAGGAACTTTTGAAGGTACGAAATTAATGCTGTTGAGTCTATTTAATATTTGACGAATGCTCACAAAGCTTCCTGCAAGTGAAAATGTGTGGAAGAACCGAGAGAATACGATATCCCATATACACCTATATATTGCTGCACCAGTCTTGTTTAATAACAAAGGAAATATCTACAATGAAATAAATTAATTTAAAATAATAAAATATTTGAAAGTAATTATTTTCCTTAATTAATTCTTAATATATTCAATATTAAATTAGTATAACATATCGAATTGTATCGATGTACTAAAACCACGAATGTATTCGTGCGAAACAATAGAGAAAGGAAAAAAACGAAGGAAAAAAGAAAATAAGAGGAAAAGAAGAGAACACGACGAGGTGGAGGAGGTAGTGGAGGAAAAGAAAGAGGAGGAGACGGGTAGGTCAGAGCACAGTAGAAACAAGGAGAGAGGCCAACGGTTGAAACGAGAGTGATTCGCGAGAGTGTGAGATCGCGTGACCTCGTTTAACCTCGCGCATCCGAGCGAAAACTAGGCAGGCAGGCAGGCAGGCAGGCCGGCAGGTAGGCTGCCAAGCAGCAGGCAAGCAAGCAGGCAGGCAGGAGGCTAGCTTACTCGAGTGGGAAAAAGAGGTTGGAGTGAGGTCCTCCTTATTTTAATATATGAATATGCAGCGAACGTAGTTGGAAAGAACAGTGCTGGTAAGAGAGAGACGTCAATATACGAAACTCGAAATTTCGAAACCACGACTTTACATGATGACTTTTTTAAAATATACATTAATAATAATAATAATAAATATGACGATGATGATAAATAAAATGAATAAATAAACAAAAAGAATATTATTTTAAGAGCAACAAAAACGTGAATTTCCTTTTTTTACTTTTTATTTCTTTTTTTTCGGTCCGCCCAAAAGCTTATACCAATGTCCCTAAAGACATATTCGCTGACGAGTTAACGACCGTATTAAACATGAAGGTAGAGGGTTCCGTGTGGAATTCAGAGGAGTACAAAGGGCCATTCTTGAATCGTGATTTGTCAGTTGAACCTTCCTCAAGCTTGAGCCGCGAGTAACAACGTAACAAGGCAGACACCACACGCTCTGTCACCTTTCCCTACCCATTCTAGAAAACGAGCCAGTTATAGCAGAACATGGCCATTCAATGTCTTCCTACGATCATTGTAAGGATAAAGAAAGATAAAGATAGAGAGAGACAGAGAGAAAGAAAGAAAGAAAGAAAAAGAGAAAAAGATAGCACAAAGTGGAAAGAAAATGTGAAATACGTTTTAAGGAGAACAATGAAAGAGCGCGAGGACATTGAGAAAATGTTAGAAACTTTAGAATTCGTTTCTCTTTGTAGCATAAACTCGGTCTTTACTATTTGATACGTTTTCACGATAGTGTCTAACATTTAAACGCAAACACATATAGATATTACAACAAACACAAGCTCGCATACACGTACACCCTATATGCTTACATGTTATACATGACACATCTGTATGCGTAACGTTTCCTATTGATATTTTTCGCGACTATACATACATGCATACATACATACATATACACATACATACATAGATAGATAGATAAATGCATACATAAAAGCGAGACGAGACAGTAAATGAAGAAAAGACGGTCTTACGTTATCATAAAAATTTCGTTTTAAAGTTTCATTCAAAGATATGGACTTTATGACTTTACTACTACATTTAATTTTACCGAGAGATTTTTTCATATCCTGCAAAGAAATATACAAGACAAATCGTTGAACTTTTTTCGGAAATGACAAAAAAAGAAAAGAAAGAAAACGAAAAAGGAAAGAAGAAAAAAATAAAAAAGATCGAAACAATTTAAACAAAGAAAAGGTATTAACTTTCTCTATTATTATGAAATAGTGAGATAGAGAACCAACGAATAGGTCGCACGATGATAAAACTAGATGATTACATTCACGAACTTTCACGTTAACCTGAGTTTCTTGACTTTCGAATTGAGTTTATTCGAAATCCCTTTATCTTAACCATCATACTCTTTCTCTCTCTTTCTCTATCTTCATTTCTCTTCTTCTCGAAAAAAATAAGAGGGAAAAAGAAAAGAACGAAGGAAACTTTATCTTCCTAATTTCTCAGACTTCAATTCCGATTGAAGTCTTAATTCGAGAAGAAAATATTCGCGTTTCCGTTGAAATCGATGCGATCTTAATCAACGAGCGGAAGTGAGCCAAATGTTTTCGCGAACGATGAAATTAGATTTTACTTCGCTTAGAATAGCCTAGGTGATTTGTAGAGAGACTCGAAACGACGATAAAGGATATCCTCAACTTATCCACGCTTATTTCTTGCAGGGTCGCTCGAGAATAGAATGCGCATGGATAATTCCTTGGAGAGTTCCTATGAGAGAGAATATAGCTAAGTAAAAGAGAAAGAGAAAGAGAAAGAGAGAGAGAGAGAGAGAGAGAGAGAGAGAGAGAGAGAGAGAGAGAGAGAGAGAGGGAAAGAGAATGTATATATATACCGTCATTATTGCAATAGAACGTTATGTGAGAAGCAAAACGCGCAATAATTTCGTCTAGAATTCTCCAAGATGTCTAGAACTACGAAATTTCCCCTTACAGTTTTCCCAAAATATATTAGTTACACTATCCCTTGACTAGATAAGTCTAGTTTAGTTCCCACGATTATTTTTTTCTTTTATTTTTCTTGAATTTCTGTTTCTTCTTCTTCTTCTTTTCTTTTTCTTTTACTTTTTCTTTTCCCCAAAATGATGTTCATCCAAACGATATTATTATCTCATGTTTTAAGAGGTGGAAAGAAAATAACCAAAAGTAGAATCAACAACTTTAGGGAAAAGTAAGCTGTATGAAAACATATGATATGGTTCTATTATACAAATTAGCCAATTATCCATAGCCAACTGACCCAAATATGTTCCAATAAACGAAACGATATACTTCAACGATAACGATAAGCCTCCACACATTTTGATACTAATGACGCACATGATTATCTTCTTACATTTCCGTATTTAATAAAATTTATTCGACCATAAGAAAAATGATTTATCTTGACAATGAGATAAAATCCTTTTTCTATCAAACGTTTTCGAGATCTTGTCCGCATACGAAACTTGGAATTTGATAAGAAAATGAAGAAATATTTGTGCCTTTTCTATTCGCGATGCAAAAACGTGAAGGAAGGCAAGTCGATATTCAAAGAATCTTTAAGTCCCATTATAGAAAATTCTCGAATCGGCGAATAACTTTTTGAGATGCTTGGATCGTTTGTAAAATTCGAGCATCTTTCGTTCGGACTATATATATATATATAAATTTTTTTTCGTAAAAGAATAAAAAAGCAAAAAGAAACTGAAAAAAAAATAGTAGAAAGAAAATAAGAAGGAAAGAAACATTACAGACTTTAAAGAAACATTAAAGAGTAAGAAGAGAAACAGAGATAAACAGATAGACAGATAGACAGACAATAGTTATCGTTTTCAAAGTCCATTGATCCATTTTCAATGTAAACCCTCAAGACAAAACGATGTAATCCCAAGATAGTCACACCAGTTCGCTTTCCGAAAGCTTCGTTTTCTCCTCGATCGATTTCTTACTTCGCGAGGCAACACGTGACACGTCAATCCAGTAAAAGAGAGCTTAGGATGAAAGTATGTACCCTACGTATAATACATAGCTGGATACGTTCGTACGTGTGTATATATGTGAAAAAAAAAGAAAGATACCAGATAAGAACGACTTTTCCTCTTTTTTCTCTCTTATCCCGTCGTATCAGAGGCTTGTCTCGTTCAATAGAAAGAATTTCGGTACAGACATTTTTCCGGGTACAAGGAATTTTCATGACGTGTCGAATAATCTATACACTCGGCACGAACTTATGAGTTTCGCGCAAACAAAAGAAAAGAAAATGAGAGAGAAGAAAGAAAAAAAATATTAAATCATAATTTCGTTCTCGCATTTTATCTTCTATTTCTATATCATTCGAAATATCTTGTATCGATCGAATTTCTTCCCCTTTTCTCAATACAAACAAAAAACATTTGGAATTATTTCCTTTTCTTTTTTTTCTTTTTTTTTTTTTATATATATATGCTTCTATCCCCTTGAACATTCTCAACGATCGTAACGCTTCTCAAGAGTTCTTTGAACTTTTCACGTGGGATCGATGTTTCAAAAAAAAAAAAATAATCAAAAGAAAAACGGGGGAATGAAGTAGGAAGAAAAATGAAAAAATTAATAAATAAATAGACAAAGAAAGAAAGAAAGAGAGAGGGAAAGAAAGAGATCGATGGTACCATACCAATCCTATCTTTTTTTTTTTTTTTTTAAATAAAGTAAATACCAGGTCGAAATCCTGTTTTACCTCTGTCTCCCACGCAACGACCACTAAAGACCACCAATCTTCGACCCAATTTACTCAGGTCCGATCCAATATAACGGGCCAATCCCATAACACGCTGCAACATTTTGCCCTTCCTCTACGGACGTTGCTCACCTAATCGCTGTCTAAATCCACCTAACATTCTTCACCAAGAAAATCGATCGGTAGATGAAGCTTACCCGATTAACATTAGTTTTCGTTAATCTTTTCTACATATACAATGAAATACAAAGAAAAGAAATGGCGTGAGATGATGTGAAATGACCGAATATCCAAATGTGTTTTGGTTAAAAACCATCGTATCACGAGTATTACATTACTTTTATGGAAATTCGTCTCACTTAGCTATAATCGTAAAAAATATATATATTCCAAGGGTATCTTCAAATTTTTTTGGACTTATAAAAGAAGGTAGTATTTTTCCAAACCAATGGATCTACGAAAAATATACAACGAGCGAATACTCACACGCGAATAGAATTGAATTCTTATCTCTTGACAGAGTTCTCTCTCTCTCTCTCTCTCTCTCTCTCTCTCTCTCTCTCTCTCTCTCTCTCTCTCTCTCTCTCTCTCTCACTCTCATTTTTCTTTTCTTTCTGTATAAATTGTAAAGAAGACGAAGATAAAGAAGGAATTTACTAAGTGTCAGCACATGAGACAAGAATTTAGAAAATCTCCAGGTTTCATATTAAATTTACACATAAAAAGAAGAAAAGAAAAAAAAAAACAGGAGAAGAACTTGTGATAAAGTACTTTCAGTGGCAAAGTCATATTTGAGGTTGTCAAAACGTCACGAGGGTCTTCGTTGATTAATCAAAATTTATGATGTTTGAAACATTATCAAGATTTCGAATGTCATTGATAATATCAATATACTATATTTTCCTGAATTTCTTCTATCAAATAAACAACATCGATACGAATATAAACGATAAAGTATCAAGAAATTTGAATGTCTGGAATTTCTATTAAATTTTAATATACAGCCTGTTGTAATATAATTTGATATCCAATGAAAATATCCTGCAAATATACCTATCTAAATTTAATCATTATTATTCGCTTTCATATTTACCTATATTTCACTGTTTCAATTTATGCATATAAATATGATCGTATTTTAAATATTTCTCTCGAATATATATATATATATATATATATATATATATATATATATATGCATACAATCGCGCCACTTGATTCAAGTATATTTTTGTCATAAAACTTCATTCCAGCCAATAAGCTTCGGACTTACTCATCACTGGCTTTGAGCATTGACGTCAACCGTGAAACCTCGCTTTTCAAGCAACAAGCCTTTTCGCGTCAACTATGACTAAATTTGATATATTCAACGTGTATCAACGTATAACGATGTAAAATACAAAACGCTCTTGAAGTTATATCGATGAAAAGAGAGATAGATAAAGAGAGAGAGTGAGAGAGAGAGAGAGAGAGAGAGAGAGAGAGAGAGAGAGAGAGAGAGAGAGAGAGAGAGAATAAAACTATCACACGACTGTGACAAATGAAATTTATCTATTTACTCGTGTATTATAGCGCAAGAGGAGATAATAAATGTAACGAGTCACATGCACGTTTTTATTTATAGATGAACGAACGAATGATTTTATCTACGCTTAATTGATTAGTCAAAGCAATCTAGCTAAATATGATTAATTAAATTATTGTTATTACCGATATCATTCTTCCTTTCTTAAATATTTCAATCGTTCTACTCATTTGCAAAACGTTTTAATAATTTAAACCGTAGATGAAGCTAAGTAAGTACAAATATTTTATATATGAATCTAGATAAAACGAGATTAATTTAGCTCGGTCTTCTAATTTATGAATAACCACGTTACACACTTCCACAGAGTTTATATTAGCTTCATGAATATACCAGATCAAAAAAAAAGAATATATATATATTAAAAATTTACTTCTGATTAAAATCTTCTTCAAATATATTACTCTTACCTTATTTGTCACTCATTTTTCTTAATCTTACTACTAAAACAACAAGACGATACGATCTAACGTCGTAGTAGTAAACTATGTAATCTACGTACATACGAATCCATCTTAATCCTAACAAATTCTAACGGTATGTGAGTATACCTCTTATTATTATACGTAGCACTAGCTATTTCATAAGATCACAGAGAGACATATTTCCTGGCGGAAAAACAAAATTCACAAACATCCTTTACAACTACACAACCGTCGCATATGCTCACATTTTCTTTTCTTTTAAATGATGATATCCCTTGAGAAAGAAAGAGAGAGACAAAGAGAGAGAGAGAGAGAGAGAGAGAGAGAGAGAGAGAGAGAGAGAGAGAGAGAGAGAGAGAAAAAAAGAAGGAAAAAGATAGAAAAAGGAAAAAAGAAAGAAATAGGTCAACCTTATTCATTGTTCGTACGCAAGAATTCACGTAGCGCGAAACAACGTTCACAAAATGCAAGTACACTTTTCATATCAAATGAGTAAAAGAACGCGTTTCGCACAATTACTAAAAACTTTTCTTCAGAAGATTTTCTAAGTTTCTACTCGAAATATCGTGATCACATTAGAATCCATAATCAAGTTTCTTCGAGTCGTGTAACCTGCTAACACTCTGAGAAACGTCAACTAGGCGTAGAAGCTCATGTTAATGTCTTGCTAGTTGCTTGCTATAAAGGACGAATCCTATCATGTCAGAGAGATACCGTCGCCTTGATGACACCTACAACAGTATCTTTGTTCTGTAACAGAGATCACGTAAAGATCCTACTACTACTATTACATACCTACTACTATTACAACTATATATTATTAATACTATACTCTAAGCTAAAAGCGTTATCGATCTATCTTGCAAATGTAAAATGACTCGTTATTTTTATATATTTTCCATTCGTTCTTGGTAAAACAAGCTTTATCTTAAAACCTTGAAATAAACTATCCATATATACGTAGAGAGTTTATATCTGTATATTAAATAGAATGTACGTAAACACGTATTTACGTGCACGTTTTATATATAAAAGTCACGCATCGAAATGGCCTATTGTGGTTTTACTAGCTTCGTTTAAATTTAGATACCAGATACGGTTACGTTGTCACTTCTAAACGTGACTCGAAGCAATTAACAATATACCTGTATTTATCAATATCATTGTCCTGATCGATTAAAGAAGTTGATTGCACGACTATACACAATTCAAATCAAAGTGAATTCCTCTCGCGTCGACGCTAATTGCGAACTCCACTTTCTTTTTCCTTTTTCCCTTTTTTTTCTCTGTCCATTTTTTCCTCCTTTTTTGGATAAAAATCCTTTAGTCCGAAAGTTCGACGTGATCTTCCCTCCAACGTTTTGCTTCCTTTTTCTTTTTGTTTTCGTTTTCAAGAAAATTAACTGTTAAGTATAATTAAAAATTAATCGCTAAGACAAACAACTCGCAGACAGATACGATTCTTTGTAAGAATTTCGATGCTTTTCTTTTTCACTATCTACTTCATATCCTATCACTCTTCTCTCTCTCTCTCTCTCTCTCTCTCTCTCTCTCTCTCTCTCTCTCTCTCTCTCTCTTTCTCTCTCGTTTTCTCGTGCAAACACAAAGTATGTATGCAGAGCTTAAAAGCCACTCTCAATAACATAAGTACTAAGAAGAGTACTCTGGCCATTTCGGTATATATATGTAGTCAGTTGCCCACTTACATGTGAACGAGCTCGACTCGACAAATATTTATAACGATCGTTCGTAAGAAACTAGAATTTCTTATCTCCTGTGAAAGGAAAAGAAGAAGAAGAAGAACGAGAAAAAAGAAAGTTTGTTTGTTCTTTCAGAATAATTTTCATTCTCAACGCCATTACCTACTGTATTCGTTAGCACTCTCATTAAGTTCATCGTTAAAAAAGAAAAAAAAAAAAATTATGTTCCCGTAAACTTTTTTATTTCCGAATTATTGATTTATCATCATTTGCTTGATCATATCGAAATATCTTATATCCATGAAACATTAATCTATGCATATATACTCAAGGAGAATAAATGGATAATTTAGTATTAAATCTGTGAAGATCTTGATGCGATTATTATAATTTGTAAAAAAAAAGAAATAAATAAATAAAACAAAAAATGATTGAAGTAAAATACGATAATGTTAATATGAAATAATATAATAGCCCGACGTAACAGTATTTATTCTCGAGCTTGAAATACGAGCGGAAACGCGTATATTTTTAGCTTGATATCTTCTCTAAGTTTTCCTGAATATTTTGGCGAACGTTTCATGAATTTTTTCGAAACTAAAGAAGAAAAATCGTCGATTTTATAGACAGCACGAGACGTATGTGTATACGTCTAATATCGAATAACAAGCACGAGCAAGAACGAGGAAGATTCAGATCGTGTGACATTATTATGTAAATGTCAGAGGAGCTTGCTGTGAACTGCTTTCTTCTGAGAGAGAAAAAATTTACGATTTGCGAGAAATTCAAAGTAAAAAAAAAAAAAAAAAAGAAAGAAAGAAAGAAAGAAAAAAGAAAAAAAAAGAAAAGAAAAAAGAAAGAAAACGATGAAGACGTTTCTTGAAGAAAAGGAAAAATCTTGAATCGTAGTTTTATTTTTCTCGCTCAAAGAAAAATATAAAGAGAGAAAGAGAAAGAGAGAGAAAAAAGACACATTCGAGAACGCAAACGATGTCGCCAGGCGATGACGACGTATAAAATACTCCAACCTTCCGTTATCTCGAAATGATGCAATTATATATCGCGAAAAAGTCTACTGGATCGAGCTGAAGAACTCGATTATAACATTTCTTTGGTTTAACAAAAATCGCCAATTTACTCACAATCTGACCGTTCTCGAATCGGTAAAATAGACGCTCTCGTGTCTGAAAGAGACATAATTCCATTAAAAGCTAAGAGAAACTCGTCTCCATTCTTACCTACTTCAGAGTCGACGAATGGCTCTGACAACGGTCGTCGTAATGCGAGGCAATAAAGACGTCGGTCAATAAAAACCAAGCAATAAAACGGAAAATCAAATAGTTTGCACCGAAAGAAAAAAAAAAAAAAACATCTATACTTTCCGACGAGACAAGAAAGTATAACCATTGAAGCAAGAAAAAGAAATAATAAAAGAAAAGAAAAGAAAAAGAAAAAGAAAAGAGTTAAAAATAGATAGATATGACCATGGCGACATATTAACAAGTTTTGTTGTAGCATTCGATAAATTAAATTCTAACATCGGGGATTTCGAATGAATCTAATTTCCTATCATATGGGACTTCCGTCGATTGTTCTCACGATAATGGAGGACTAAGAAAAAAAGAAAAAAAAAAGGAAAAAAACCATGAACTTCCTTGATCGGTAAAACTAATATAAAAGATTACCCTCGATATCTAATTAGTTTCGAGAAACTGCATAACGTCTCGATTATTATTGATGCGAGAATAACGTTCCTCGTAAAAGTTAACGATGCTATTAACTCGATCTGAGTTATAATATCGACATGCACTCACGTATACCTTATATATACGCTTATATGTGTATGTGTTTATATATATATATATATATATATATATATATATATATAGATAGATAGATAGATAGATAGATAGATAGATAGATAGATAGATAGATAGATAGATAGATAGATAGATAGATGGATGGATAGGTAGATAGATAGATAAAAAGAACTACTTCGAGACCAATCAAACGTCGATGGGCGCACGCAATTCGTTAGAACGACCCGCCCGAACACTTTAATTAAATATCGAAATTTTCGCTTTTGGAATGACGAAATATATAACAGGCGGGCCGATAGACATTCGGATTTATCAAATCGTAGGACGATCTTGTAAATCGATCGTAAAAGAGGTATACTGTTTCTCGCACAGTTTCGATCGCGAAATGTCGACGATGTTTGAATAGTCGAGAAATGTTTGCCATTTCGATTGAATAATCTTTCTGTGAAATTTGTTTGCTTGCGAAATTATAAACTCGAGGAAAATAACTCTTGTTGTTCCTTTCTAAAAACGAGATTGTATCGGAATTATCTTCAATCGAAAGTTATCATTTAAAAAAAAAAAAAAAGGATAAAATAATACAAAATCAAATCATCCTCGTTATATTATAAATGTTTCTATTGAAAAAAAATATATATATCTTTTTGTAAAGATCAACTAATAGCCATTTTTTCACCTATATATCCACGCACACGTTCGTAATGATAGATCTTGGAAAACATCGAGGTCCATTCAATTGCGATAAATTCTTCGTATTTCAGTGTGAAATCTCAACATCAAGAAACGAAGAAATGGTAACTCGACATGCGATTTCCCCTCACATCGTCGAAATCATCCGTTCGTTCATTCTTCGAACTAGTGTTCTTTAACTACATACACCTACACAAACACACACACATACAACGCGATCACGTTGAAACCAGAAGGCCACAAAAATGTCGTTCCAATTGAAAAGTGAAGTTCGAACGTACGAGTAGAACGATTTATCTCGATATAACAACCCCGATGATATAAAAATAATAATTTAATTTCAAAAAGTAATCTAATTCCTTTCGATAAATTTACGAAAAAAATTACGAAAAAATGGGAAAAGAAAGAGAGGGAGAAAAAAGAAGAAAAAAAAATAAATCAAAAATGTCGAAAATGAAGTTAGCACTTTGAAGCTCGGAAAGACACTCTAAACGTTGAATTTTTAAGAATCATACTATATCCGAGGACGATAAACGTATTTTAGCGAGCGGACAGATGTTCCCGGGGAAAAGATCGATCGATGACTCAGGAAAACTTCTCTGGTAGTAGATAGTAATATAAATTCTTATATTTATATATAACTTGTCAAACGTTTCAAAGAATATAATATGCAAAAGAAGATTCATTCTTCTCGACAAACAAAAAGATAGAACATATATATGCAATAAAAGGAATATGATAAATACTAGACTACTATATGAAAATTAATACCATGTATATATCTGTGTATGTGTGTGTGTATGTGTACACATAATCTTCACAAAACAAAAATCTTCGTAGCAACCAATCACGAGCGTCGCGTTCTTGAGCATTAAGAGAAAAAAAAAAAGACAAATTATTATTAATTTTAAACAGGCATTATTCTACGATATATCATCATCCTACATTATTCCATTTTATACATACGCATATATACGTACATGTATGTACATACATATACATTTATGTACATCGCAAAAGATTACTTAACGTAATAACACATGATATTCTCGTTGGCCATTTTTTATCTCTTTTACTTGCACTCTACTTACATTACGTGACATTACGTACCTTTATATTATTATGTTACTATGTGTTACGATTCAATGTTTGACGTCTCCTTGGAAATAATGGGGGAGAGGAAAGGAAAAGGGAGGGGAAAGGAGTGGAGAGAAGAGGAAAGCAGAGGAGAGGAGAAGGGGAAAAGGAAGAGGAGAGGGTCTTTGGTAAGAGTCTCAACCACGCAAACGAGTCGACTCAATTGCAAAATAACTCCACGTTGGGAGAGTACTATTCGAAGTCAGAGAGACACACACTATATCTATTAGTTGTTTTAAACTCACAGATAACGTGTCCCAATGGTTCTCGAATGATGGTGAAAAATAATATTATATGCATAAAGTGAAATATATCAACGAACGATATGAAATTGATAAAAAGTCGAAGAAAATAAACGTATCTCGGTACATATGTATATATAGGTAGTAGTACGATGGTAAAAATTGATTGACAGCCAACGAATCGTTGAACAACGCCTACGATGACATATTTTTGATATCGAATTTCACGAATATATTTCGATCGTTGAAATTCAAAAAAAAAAAAAACTTCAAAAGGAGTAAAGCTCTCTTTAATGGGGTTGTTTCGTTGAACGAGAGAGCTTTAGGCGACAATGCTGTTTCGTGTATACATTGCCAATTAAAAGGTTCAATTAACAGAAATTATTAACTGGTTTTCAACGATGATGTTAAAACGTTCCAACGATAATAACATTTTTCATTGTAAATAATTCAAACATATAAAAACTTTTCGTGCTATATAAAAAAAAAAAGAAAATAAAAAATAAAAAAATAAATAAAAAAAAAGAGATAAAGGAAGAGAATAAAATGCAGTAAAAGATAAAGAAAAAAAATAAAAGAATGAAAAAGAAAAAAAGGAACTGTATCACAATTTTAAAGTTTCGAGTTCATCGGCAGTCGTCGGCGGATGATAATAATACTATCCCGTACATTTTTGATCGGATAATTAGATTGAAAAGATAATTAATAACAGCAGAGTACGGCAAAGTGCGTTTCATTATTTCCTACTTTGGACGAAGGAAGAGTTAGTAGTCGGAAAATAAAATTTACCTGGAAAAGTTGTATGTATTCTTCTTTTTCTTTTTCGAAGAATTTCTAAAGTCGATTGAAATTCATAACTGACTAACGTAACTCTAGTAACAATATGAAGTAATCTAAGTAAATAATTACACGAAGAAAGAAAATAGAATAGTGAAAAGAAAAAAAGTATAGAAAAAAGAATTACATATTAAAAAACACGTTTACATGTTTTCACGTACAAAACGAAACTACAACATCTTGAAATAATTTTACGTTCGATGTTAAGTAAAATAAACCGACGAATTTAAATATTATTTTGTAAAAAAGATCCTGCCTGTTATCGTGGAAACATATCACTAAGCTTTTTCAATGGGACGAAGAATAATCGAGTTACGTATAAGACAAACTTACGTATACGTATCGATCGAACATAGTCACGTTTACTAATTATCAGAATTAACACGTGCAACGCGTGGCAGCTGAGACACAGGCAGGAAAGAGCACATTAACTGATCAAAGACGAATTTGCTTTCGACGTTGACATTCCCTCAACTACAAGAGACATCGTCGACTTTTACAAAGACAAATCGACAGCTTGGTCAATTTCGGTAGACCACAAAGGACAACGTTGAAAGAGAGCACGCTTGTGCTTATATGATAGAGAATACGTTGACAAGGGTGTGGCTAACTCACGTTTTAAAGAGAAAATACCTATGAAACGAGAAAAAGAAAAAGAAAAAGAAAGAGGGAAAAGAAAAAAGTAAAAAGAATAAGAAAAATAAGAAAAATTCGTAACCTATATAAATGCATCGAGTTCGACAAGAAATACTTTCTATGGCATCGTTTATCACAATCCTTTCAAATGCATCATCGATTTCCTTCTCTGATCCGAGAAAACGACCGATTACGATGATCTAATTTGCCGATAAAGACGAAAGAAAAGTTCGAAAGTTCGACTACCTTAAGAACAAAATTATTTCATTAGGAATTTTTATGAAAACATCGATTATTATGTTATCGAGAATTTCCTGAGAAACTTTATCCGTTACGTAGAATAATTTATTTCCCTTTTACTTTTGTTAATCCGAGATAGACGGACAGTTAGAATCCGAGTTCGATATGCTATTTCGCACCGTTGTATTTCGAGAAACCCCGAAATACGAGGTTTCTGCTAACTATTGTTAACGTCACTTTGAACACCACTGTCGGTGATCACGAAATCTGTTGAATTTGGTATATAAACTTTTGACGGCTTCTATCAAGGTAATCAACTGTTATTTCGGTGATCATGCGATCGAAATGTTCATTAAATATTTTCTACGACGTTCAAGAATTTATGAAACCATTCGATAGATATATTCAGTCGTAAAAAAGATATATACATACATACATATATATATATATATATATATATATATATATATATATATATATATATATATATATATAGAGAGAGAGAGAGAGAGAGAGAGAGAGAAAAGAAATTACGTTTTACTTCGTGTACTTTGATAAAAAGAAAATAGAAAGTTATTTGCAATCCTTTATAAAAGAATTTTCCTTATTTCCTAAGCGTATTTTATCGACAGCATAAGAAAGTACGAGTTTAAATATTCTTTACAAATTCCGAGTTTATTCTTTAAACGAATCACCGAACAATCATCGAAATTGTTTTGATTTCGAAAAAAGAAATAGATTCCGTAACGTGATAGAATATTTTCTTTAGCAACGTTCCAAGCATCTTGTTCGAAGAAAAACCGAGATCAAAATATTTTTCGATCAGTTCCAAACGTTCGAGTAAAGGAGATCAAGAAATTGATTTTTTTTTCTTTTTACCTTTACGATTCGCCATCCTTTTTCTCTTTTCCTATCTTTTTCTAGCTTATTCGATATATAATATTCCTTCTTCTTTTTCTTCTTCTTCCCCTCCTCTTCTGTTTCACCAGTATTCTTGGAAATAACACAAAACGCCTCGTTCGATCTTCTTGGTTTCCCGAAAATTCTTTTACGTTTTTTTGTTCTCGATGAAAGATGAAAAGAAGAAGTATAGAGAGAGAGAGAGAGAGAGAGAGAGAGAAAAAAAAGATGAAACACAATAAAAGAAGAAAAAAAAACTTTTATCTAGAAGCTAACTCTCGCGCCAAGAAAAACACACTCGCGTGACTTGCTATCAAATTTCAAAATGGCGTTGCGATTTTCTAAGAACGACCAAAAGCCAAAGGAGGACGCATATTGCTCGATTCGGCTTTTGTATTCTCAGGACAAACGAAAAATGTTCTCACTTGTTTGTAAGCAAACGTTGACTTCGAAAGCAACGAACACGATTTTCTTCTCTCTCGTTGCTCGACGTTCAAAAATAAAGATTGAATTTCGGAAGTCCCATTTTCTTGGAAAAATCTATTTTACCACGTTTCTTTCTTTCACAAGCCACGCAAAAACCACTATGTGCTTTGTTTCCTACTCTTCTTGCCAACGGACGAAGATACGTATTATTTTTCTTTTCTTTTTTTCTTATCACTTTACGTCTGAATCATATATCTACGGTGTATATGTTATGTATACACGCACGCATATACATACACATCAACGTAAGTTGTACACAATTTAAAATTATGACCAACGCAATAACGTAACGACACAACGTTCCGACGAAAGTAATTCTTTTTTTTTTTTTTTTTTTTTTTGAATACGAACAAAAGAATTTCTTTTGAAATTTTCGCGCGGACGCGCGCACTAGAATCAACGCACACCTAACCTACGAAGATCGTCAATTTTTTACGGGGCATTTTCGAATATACACTCACTATACTAAACGAAATAAATTCGGTCTGTGTCACAAGAAATATTCTTCATATTCCTTTCTTCGTTCTCGATATCACTGTAATTCTTATTATGGTTGATCGTTTCTTGTCAATCACGTATATTCTCAATCCATATCACATAACTAGGTAACCTTAAAAGAAGGCGCCAAAAATCGATTCGAAAAATCGAAGATAACGAGGAAGAGGAAGAGGTTCACGTTGCTTCGTCTTTACCTTGACCACTGGTTCGATTCGATTTTCAATGAAGTGATAATGGATTTCACTGTATCGCGTTTGTCGGTGGACGGCTATAAACAATTAGAAAACGATGAAACCCGCTAAAGTACCGTGCGGGCATTTCCAATTCTCTCGATGTTTGCAATCACACACACGCGAAACACGCGATTCTCGATCCATGCCGGAAAAGTTGTACGGTACGAAACAATCCGATGTACGAAATGAACACGCACGTGTTGGGTCAAAAGAGAACGAGAGATGGAAAAGTTCAAACGAAATGATCACTTCGAATCCGTACGATCGGTCACCAGTCCGTAATCACGCGCGACTCTCGACAAAGCGCCCTGCCGAAACGCGAGTAACAACAAAAGACGAACGAAACGAATCACGAGGGGTGGCGTCCCTCTCGACGATCGTCGCGTCACCTGACGACCAATCGGTCGAACTACGTGATCCTGTGAATCTTCGAAAAGAAGGTAAGAAGACATCTCTTATCGTCCAAAAAATAACAGAGACATCCACTTTACCGACGATTGGCGAATTTATCAAAGTAGACACAGTTGATTGGTTTAGAAATGTTTTTTTTTTTTTTATATAAATCACTCGAGTCTTATCATTTTGCAACGTCTTTAATCGAAGTCTCGTTAAAAATATATATAT
Organism: Vespula vulgaris; assembly: GCF_905475345.1. Taxonomy (NCBI): domain Eukaryota; kingdom Metazoa; phylum Arthropoda; class Insecta; order Hymenoptera; family Vespidae; genus Vespula; species Vespula vulgaris. The sequence continues at coordinate 6,476,599 of NC_066592.1, read as the reverse complement.
ATAACCTTTTGTTTCATGCAAAAATATGGAAAAATAAAATTCCCCCTATCTTAAAGTGGGTTGTCTCATCATAACATAAGGATGAAGATTAAGAATAGAATGTACCTACCATGGAAGTGACTATTCTTAGGTTGTTTTTCTACTGCGAAAGAGAACCTCTTAGAAAGAGTAGGAAGTCGTGATTATTAATAAGTGTCTTATCGTAAATACTGCGAGACAATATTAATATAAATAACTTGATAATAATTATCGAATAAAAATATATTGTTTTTCATTATCAATGATACGTCTTAACGAGAGTCGATAATTCAGAGTTACAAACGTCGAATATCCTGGAAATTGATAATACGTAAAATTTCTCTTGTATCTTCGGCGACTAACATCAACGTGAATAAAATGAAAAAAAGTGGAAATCGATAACAAAGTTTACTTCTTTTTCGTTTTAATACTCTACTCGTATAAAAATTAAGTAAGAGAGAGAGAGAGAGAGAGAGAGAGAGAGAGAGAGAGAGAGAGAGAGAGAGAGAGAGAGAGAGAGAGAGAGAGAGAGAGAGAGAGAGAGAGAGAGAGAGAGAGAGAGAGAGAGAGAGAGAAACAAAAGTTTAACTCGAAAATTCATTTAGAAAAGAAAGATTCACTTTTGAGAATTTATTTTTAGAATGAATTTATGAAAAAAAGAAAAAAAAAGAAAAGGAAAAGAATAAAACAGAAAGAAACAAAAATTATTCTCCTAACGAAGTTTCTACAACAAATAGTTAATAAGATTTTTCCATGGACGAATTAAAGTTTCATACTCTCTCGACATGTCTCTAGTAAGAGAATACATTTATATGCATGACGTTAAACGTGAAAACTTAGGTGAAAGCCGAAACGTTTAGTTTCTGTAGAACTACAGCTTATACAAGACCTATATGTTTCCAAACTACGTGGAAAAGCTCTACGCTTACGAATTAAACGAAAAGCTCGACTTCGTTAAATCACTTTGCTTCTCCAAACTGAGCCGAGCATCGATGAATCCGATCCTCGTTATTTCGTTTTCTCCTTTTTGATTGTTATCGAATTGCTAGTAGGATTATATCATCGGACGTAAACCATGTGAGTCGAATAACCAATATCGAAAGTAGAGCTACCGACAAATATTTTCCGGTCATATAGAAAGCTTCGGATAATTATCGTTATTAATTAGATATTTATTCGAGATACGATAACGAGCTCATGGCTAATCAGGATAATTTGGAAATTTCTGCTGGAGATTAAAAACTATGGACGGGTCAGGGAGAATGACGGCCAAGAGAAAAGAGAAAAGAGAAAAATAAATAAATAAATGATTATAATAAGAAACTCACCTAATTGCTGGCCATTCTCCATCCGTCGTAGTCGTCGGTGCGGATGTACTTTTATTCGGTAAACTCAAGCGAGGTCCAATTCGAAGCGTCATAGGTCGCCGCCTTCGCAACGTGTAATCTGAAAATATCGAATGGAAACGATGTTATGGTTATTTACGATGTTACGCTTCTTAAACTCAACTTCATCCGCGACGGTAGGCTTGATATCGTTAGATAGAAAAGAGTTTAAACATTTTTTACTTTCTATAGCATCAACGTCCATCTTCGTTCGAAGATCGAACGGTACGTTTAAAGAACTTTGAACGAAATATTAAAAAAAAAATTCTTGCGAAATCGCAAAGATCTAGTGAAGAAAAGAAAGAAAAAATCCAAGTTCCGACACAGTCCTTTTCAAAGGATTTCTTTTACACCCATCAACGTGTCTTGGTTAAACCTTCCCTCACTACTTTCCTTCTCCTCTCTTCTCGTAAAATTTTACATGGACAGACCTTTCGCTAATGTATAAGAGTTAACTTAATTAAATTGTTCTTGGTATAAAGAACAAAAGAACTTCGTTGAAACGTCAACGAAGACTCTTAAAATTGCAAACCTTTGAAAAGCTAAACGTTGTATTGAAAAGTAGTTGTTTCTGTATTAAGAAATAACTTTATAATTGCAACTCGTCTAATTAACGAGTTTCTTCGTAAGACTACGCGATCCTTGCCAGCACGTACCCACTTACAACCGTTATACGATTATAAATCTAACGGTAACAAGAGAGTTACTTTCTTATTTTAACTCGTTGTTTGTACGCGTGAAAAAAAGAAAAGAAAAGAAAAGAAAAGAAAAAAGAAAAAGAGAAAAAAGGACAAGAATGTTATAATTAAAATAATATCGAACGCTTTCGAAGTTAAAGAGGCATAAGAAGAAGGTCAATACGTACATACATGGTACTCGAGTATAATCCATTTCGAAAAAACGACAACATTAAGAAAGAATATTCTTCCAAATAGATCTTCTTAAAGAAAAGGGACGGACTATCGTTTTAAATCTAAGAATTACGTCGGTGGAAACGAGAAACGAGAGACGCGAGATTATCGGAAAAATCTTACCGTTCGCGCAACAGAGAGAGTTGCGTCCTTGAAAGACGTGGGGTGACAAATACTGAGGATGAGGATGCGTAGGAGTCGCTGGAGTAGTCCTGCTGGGAGCCGGCGACGCCATCCAAGGTGGTGCAACATCCCTTATCGTGTTTTCTTCCGTCACGGAGACGGGTATCTCGTTGGTCACCCGCACCTCTATTCCAACTGTCTGTAAAACGACGTGAAACAAAAATGACCTTCTTTTTTGATCATCCGATAATCTTTTGGTCGATTAATAATAAGGTCGTTCAAAGACTCGACTTCCTGAAAGTTTTTCTTTGACAAATATTCCATATATATATATATATATAAACATTATTAAAGAGATCGTTGCCATAGGAAGGTATGAAAGACCCTCCTTGGGGGAAAAAGCTTTGTGATCCTTTATTGATACCGTGATTCTTCGTTCGACCGGGAAAATCATTGACAAAAAAAGGGAAGGGAAAAAAAAAGAGAAAGAAAAAAAAAGGTCAAGAACAAATTTGATCAAGCGTAATCCCAACTTCGTATTCCGATGATATAAAAAAAAAATCTATCGGTTGGCTGTCCGACAGAATGATGGACTACTTCTTGATCGTAACGCGAAAATAAAGATCTTTTATATGGGGACAAATAGGATGTTCTCTTCTTGATGGACGATTAACGCTCGCCCTTCGACCAATTTTCTATCTACTTTAGAAACGAGAATCGGTTATTTTCTGGTATTTTCTGGCACGAACTAGATAGATACGTATTTTCCATGGTATTTCTCTTTTAATAAATATCGGTTGGTCTACTCTTATTCTTCGATCGAGCGCAACCTGTTGACTCCTGTACCCTTCCACGATGAACGAAGTAACGACTGATACTTCGAATTTAACAGCATTAACGTTTAATTACATCACGATCGATTTTGTAATTATAAAGAGAGATGGGCTTACTCATCGTTTAAGCAGTAAAATAGAATTCTTATGGAAAATACCGAGCCATCGTATTTTCCATTAACTCGAACGTTACGTTGCGATGGAAACGTACATTTAAAAGGAATTAACGTTGCCGCATTCCATGAAAGATATCGCATATTAAAATGATGTCTAAAACTGTTGCTGTACATAAATTAATAAATTAAAAATCGCAGATGGTATATATTTATATTTATTTTTATATTTACATATATATACACATATACCTGAACTGTATAACTGAACGCTAAAGTATTGAATTTTATCTATGAAGCTTATTTCTCCAATAGTGTATATATATATATTTTTTTTATACACATTTTTACGTTCTATAGGAATCATATTGATTTAAATTGAACGAGAGAATTGAAAAAGCAACCATCCATGCTTTTCTTTCAACGTATGCGTCGTCCATCCACTTTTGCATCTGTACTTACACGCAACTCGTTATCTGCACGTTCGTATGCGTACTCTTCTCGTTTGTTTTAAAGCATTCAAAACTCATCAATACTTTTTTCTTTCTTTTTTACCGACGACTTTTAAATTGTCGACCACGTAATCTGCAAGCTTCGAAGGACACTCGAAACGGCGATAAGTATGACACAGCTATGTTTTATTTCTTTTTTTTTACAGACGAGAGGAAAAGCAATATTCTAACAAAGTTAAGCTTGTATATCCATCGTGAGTTTTCGTGACTTTTCCTCTCCTTCTAAGTGTATCAATACTTCTCCATTTCGGAAGAGAACGATTAGTCGAAGAAAAAAAAAGAAAGAAAAAAAAATAAGGAAAAAGTAAATAAATAAATAAATAAATAAAAATAAATTTTCCACGTGATCTGAAATTTCAAAGAGGTAATTATCGGAAGCTACGGTTCAAATGCTAATACTACTCTTCTTTTCGAGCAAATAAAAGCGACAGCATGACCGAACACCTTCCTATATCTTTCTTTCGTTCGTTCTCTGTCTCTTTCACACACACGCACACACTCTATCCGCCTCTCCTTCTCTACAATGCATCCCGGTAAATATTTATTCAGGATGTAGAGCCGTTCTATTGGTCTATGTCGAGTATACACCTTAATTGCATATCGATCGACGCCTTTCCACTGGCTTAACCATCTTCTACTCTTTCCATGAGACTTTAGGATTTTGAGGAAAGAAAAAAAATACTAATAATAAGCCTTGTTCTTGCTTAATGTGTTTATCGAGTCAAGTATATACATATGTACATATATACTTGACTCGAGGGGATATACATATAAATTACTAGGGGAAAAAATAATGAGCTTCATTGAATCTCATAATTATATTTTCACTTGGACTTTAATGCTGACAGGGAAGCAAATCGGACACTCGTTATATCATAAGGAAGTAAATAAATAAGAGAAAATAAAAAGAAAGAAAGAGAAGGTAAACGGTTAGGCTAGGAAGATCAAGGAAACGCTTTGCATATTTTATTCCAAGTCGTTCCAAGCTAATGAATCCCGTTTAATCCGCACTCTTTCGTTTTCCCCTATCAAGAAGCTCCGCAGGTTATTATCCGAAAATTAGGCAAGGTAGGGTGTGTTTAATCAGACGAAAGTAACGTAGAGAACCTTTACTGTTCTCCCTGTACTATCGCTGAGTTGTGAAAAAAAAAAAAGAAAAAAAAACTTTTTGATAGAAGATTAAGAAAGAAGGGAAAAAGAATAAGAAGAAGAAGAAGAAGAAGAAGAAAAGGAAAAAGAAAGGGAGGAAGAAAAAAACGAGGGAAAAGAAAAAAGGAAAAAGAAAGAATAAAAAGACGCGTGCCACCCCTGAAAAAAATCCTTAAGGAACGAAGAATTATTTATTCCATGCTCGTATCCCTTTCCCACTTATTCTTCTTCTTCCACTTCCTTATATTTTTTCTTTTCCTTTTCCCCTCTTCTTTTTCCTTTCCTTCTCGTTTACCAACCCTTCTTTTCTCTCCCATGATGCCAATTCTATTTTGGCATACTGTATCAACTTTTATTCATAAAGAAAAGCCGCGAGGTGTCGAGGGGTTGATGGCAATCTGCTCCTTTCCAACAGAAAAATCATTTCGACCCATTTCCGATATCGAATAGAACGAGGGTTACAAGCGTGCTTCCAAAAAATGATTTGCTCATTAAACGAGAAAAAGATTTTAGCTATACTTCCGAGATTTATTGCTATCGATGAATAAAAACAATATCGTTTGTACGAAAAGAATGGATTTTATTAAATCGCTTTGTCACGTTCTCTTTCTCCCCTCTCTCTTTCTCTCTTTATTTCCCCTACCGTCAATTATCGAGGAACATCGTTCGTGAGTACATAAAAAGAGTACGTTGGTATCATTATACTAATAAAGAAATCGACTGTCAGATAAGAAAAACGGATTTTTTAGGCGGCAGATAACGAACTATATACTGTTAACCCTTCAACTGGCGTCCTGTGAAAAAAAAAAAAAGAGAATAAAAAACGATGGCCAATTCGATCTTTCGCCGTAAAATCGAATAATTCTTCTTTTATCAATTTTCTTTTTTATTATTTTTTTTTTTAATCCTTTTTTTCCGAAGATAACTAAAAACGAAAGATATCAACTGATTCAATGCCATTAGCATCGATTGGATTTTCAAAGGAATAAGACAATAATAAATTTTCCATCGCAAAAAATTCCTATAAAAATATCTATCTACGTAATATGACGAACACTTAGAAAAAGTTATTCAAAGAACTAGGATTTATAGACGTCACGTAATAGAAGACAAAAAATAATAATAATAATAAATAAAAGTTATGGGAAGAATCAAACATTTCTTATGACGTTCGACGTGATAAATAGTTGGTGAGAAATAATGAATGAAGAAAGAAGAATTATTCGCAAGTTTAATCGGCCGCGTGGGAGAGAGAAGCTTAACTACGTTACACGAACGCGGATAAGATTGACGTGTAAACATCGAAGCTGATAAAAAGTTAGAAGAGTACACTCAGGATTACGTGAAAGATTAAAGGGCATCAGGTAACGTATCTATAGAAATCTTTTTTAAATGAAGGACAATGCATAAATGCATCTGCTTTATTCATCTCTCTTTCTCCTCTCTTTCTCTCTCTCTCTCTCTCTTTCGTTCTCTCCTTTAGTCTTGTCGAAAAATCGATAAACTAATAACGCAAGCTATGCATGTATTATCATCTGGATGATTAACAAAAGGTCAACTCCCAATTATAAAATACTCTTAGCTTTTCCTACGGGAATTCGATACTCTTTACGATTTAAAAAAGATAGCAGGATTTGGTAACGGGTATATAAAGGTATGCGTTATGCAACTTCATATATAACATAAAATAATTATCTTATATTTGATGACACGAAGCAGCTTCTCGTTTCTCGAATTCTCTTATTCGGTATAAAATAAAATTCAACTTCGGTACATGACATTCTTTATCCATCGATTCGGTTCAAAGTAGATTGAAAAGTTTTCTTTCTAAGTTTCGGAACTTCTCGAATCCGGTTCGGATTTCTTTGTGGATAATCATATTATCGTTTGGAAACACTAGACCTTTGTGCGTAAGTCGGGAAGAAAGTTTGAAAGTGATATTAGAATCCAACTTGGCCGGTTCGTTACTTGCAAAAGTAAGTATCGGCATGTCTGAACAATGTCTGGAGTAAAATATTAACTTTGTGGCAAGATTTCTCGAATGGAAAGTAAAAAAAAGAATAATGGAGGATTCTCAGTATTCTTGAAATTTTAATTGTCGAGAGCGCACATATGTACATAGGAAACTTCGTAGTACGATTCCTTGAAAATCAATGATAGCAAAAAAGAAAACAAGTTTTATTTATACTTTCTCTCTCTCTCTCTCTCTCTCTCTCTCTCTCTCTCTCTCTCTCTCTCTCTCTCTCTCTCTCTCTCTCCTTTTTCTTCTTCTTCTTATCCCTAAGTTTTTTTCCTCACACAGATAAATATACACATATACTTGTTGATGTACTTTTACAATAAGAAAAATTTCAATGGAATATACTCCACAATATGTTACGATGTATCTCGAAATAACCAAAGAAAGCAAATTGAACGTATTGTGGGGAATGACGTGGGACAGAACTAAAAGATTTCTATACGATGAGAAACTACCACAACGATAAATAACGAATAAAATATCTCAGAATTCTGTAACACATAGTTACATCCTGTATCGTTGCAAATCTGTTATGTACAATATATATATAACGAACATTTCTCTGATGAAATAGCGAGAATTATATTTGCGTGTAATCGCCCACAGGCTATGTAGTTACATATATCAAGAACAATCTTCTATCTTCAAACTCGAGAAATTTCATGGAGATGTATAAGATTAAATTGAATAATTTCTCAAGGCTCTAACGACGAGTGAATTATCATCGATTAGTTTTTCAATTCAGTCGAGAAATTTCAAAGGGAATAATTAAAATTATACATAATGAAACGATTCATTCCACAAGTTTCTCATTTTTGTGATAACTCAGAAATAGAAACCGAGCGAATATCGAAATATTGCATATAAAATGAAGACAAGAGAAACCGTCGCATTTAATGGGTTTCCTATTATAATTTTCTCAAAATGATCCTCTATTTGATGTAGTGAAAAGGATTCCTCCTAACGACACTGTATAACGATATACAACGATTATTCCAACGATGGTTATGAACTAGCTTTTCGTGAGAAAATAAATGCTTTAATTAGGAATGATTGAGCACGTTTGAGCCGAGATGCCATTCGTTTTCATCCTGATCGGTTTAATTCCATTTCACGATTAAACCACAAAATTTGAAGATAGACGAAATTACTAACCACATTGCATTTAGAAAGGATCAGTCGTGACCGTTTACACACAAACGCGCATCATTCGCATTATGACGCACACTCTCTTTCTTTTGTCCTTCCAACTCAAAAAAAATCTCCGGACTTGAATAGTAATAAATAAACAATCCAAATTTATGAACTTACTCGAAAGAATAATCGTACATCATTACGATTAAAATAAACCATCAGCGAAATCACAAAAGTACACTGGATAAACATGGATTCTAATATGTAACAGCGTTCGTTCATAAATATCTTATTACTTAGTTGCACGTGGTTAAATACGAGGAAAAAATATATTCCGAGGGCGTAGAATGACATATTAAAAAATGGTGATAAATAAGGAAAAAAAAATAATAATAATAAATAAAAAAAGGAAAAAATAAGAACGAAATAATAAACAGGGCGTAAATACTGTGCAAACGAAGGAACAACCGTGCTATGTACTATATAAAGTAAAGGGTAAATGTGAAAACAAAAAGAGCCATCCTATATAAAGGGAACCCGCATTCGTGCGTGTTTTACAAAAGCATGAAAGAGAAATGGATGAGAAAGGAAAAATGACGAAGAAGGCAAAAAGCCGTCAGACATTAGTCGAGTATATCGAAGAATTCCTATTGATTTCTATTATATAATCTTCCATTATCATCTCGTCGATGTTTGACGTCAATTAAAAACGAGATTATTATCGTACAAATCTATAGATATTCGAACAAAGTTTTCTCATATATTCATCTTTCGACTTGTCTACGTATCTCTATAAAAATAAAAATAAGACCGAGCTAAACTAAATTAATAATAAAGATCCTCGTGTTATAAAAATAATACGTTCGTATATTTTTCAAAATCATCAATGATTCTGAGCAAGTTTCTCTTATATATTATACCTTAATTGTATTTATAAAGGAAATGAAAGAAATGATATAAGGTACGACTCTTGCGACACAAGGAGCCAAAATATTATTGTGGATTACTTATATTTCGAGAAGAAATGTCGGAAGAAAAGAGAAAATAAAAGAAAAATGAAAAGATCGGACGAAAAAATCCAGAGTAATGGGTACGTTTTTCCTCAGAATGCTTTTCATAGACTTTATTCCCGTACTATCATTTCTTTTCGAGCGACTAAAGTGTCTCGGTACGAGGACGATGACGAGTTAAAAACTACGTGCTATAACTTTCACAAATTTTACGCTAAAGTTATAGTCAAAGAGTTTTCGAACAAGAATTCGTATAAAAGCACGCATGAATTCTTTCTATGCGTTACCTTAAAAAAAAAAAAAGAAAGAAAGAAAAAAAGAAAAGAAATTGACATCTTCGAAACGTATAAAATAGTAGTAGTTTCCTTGTTTGACACGATTTTTGATTTATCATATGCAATATTATACGAAAGTATGTGAAACACACGATAAAACTGCAACCGGAATTCATAAAATCCGACGGAGGAAATACCATGACATATATACGTATGCATATACTAGTCACAGAATTATTAAATATATTTTTTTCAAACTGAATAACTTTTTCTACACAAAGTTAAATATCCTAAAATGTTTTTTCAGTAGATATAAGAAATTAATGTTTCATATGAAATTTTATATGAACAAAATTAATGTAAATGAAAAGTATTATTTATTTTGTACCAACGATAAAAAATACAAAATGAGCCTTTCTACCAATATTTTTTATCAAAAATTTTATACAGAAAAAAAAAATACATCGATTTAATATACCTATAAATCTGGTTGATTTATATGCATCCTGTAAATACCTTTTAAATCGATCAAATACTAGCGTGAGTAGCTGCAGCATCCCGATCTCTTAGTATTTTCCTGAATATATAAAGTATATAACTTAGTTGAAAAAAAAAGATATATATATTATGTAATATTGAAAAGTATTTTTCGATTATTTTTATGAGTGACTGTATCTCCACATTAAAATGTTTGTTTCATAAGCGTAGTTTTAAAATCGTTTGCGATTGAAAGGCCAAAAAAAAATTAGTTTCAATGAATATGAAAATAATCTTTGATTTTTACGCGTGAATTTTATTCGGTAGAATAAACATTTTTTTTATAATTATTGTTCCCGAGAATATCAATGATATATATACATGTTTTTAAAAATTTAACAGATCAACCTACATCTTCATGCTAAATATCATTAGAGATATCATTTGTCTGTCGTAATATTTTACAATATCTTTCTTCATCTGTAATAACATAATTACATTCCTTCGAAATAAAATATTTTTTATTCAGAAAGATTATCAACACGAACAAAATTTAAATACATTCAACAAAAATATATCTATTAAAATGTTCAACAATGGAAAGCTAACCAAGTATTTAGAAATTTGCCAAATATTTGAATTCATATAAGATTTCTCTGAACAATAAAGGGAAAACAAAACGATGAATCAAAAGCTGTTACGCTTTTTACGACGTCATATTAAGAATTTGTTCCAAAATTAAAAAGGAATAAAATGCATAATCGCAAAGATCGACATTTTGCTATATACAAAATTTTCTCTTTCTCTCTATCTTCATAAAACAAAACTAATCATAAACTTTCAACACGCAAATAATGTAGCTATACATATTCAATATCTATACGTACACTCGTAGTTCGAAAATAAAGGTGACATACTTTCATTTTGTTATAAGAATGAATTTATAATTTGAATGGTTGTAATTTCAAATACTCTTTTAAGGTCAATCGATTTTGTCGAAAATAAAGTTAAGTATTAATCGCCGAATGTCAATCGGTAAACCAACAACTAATTAACTAGCTGATTCTATGTCCTTTAAGTTTTAAGTTCAAAACGACCGCAACTAGAAAAGCAATGAACTATTACGAAATCGATCAAACGTTTGGATACAAATCGGCTTTGGAAGCCACAAATCGATAGGGAAATCGTAAACGTTACGTTTTTAAAAGCTATGAAAATGATAAGAATATTTTGTTTAGCGCGATGCGAAATACGCACGTAATAATTAATAAAAAAGGAATAAATAAATAATCGAACTGTGATATATATACACACACCAAAATGAAATCGCAATTTTTAACACTAAAATTAAAGAGATCAATGTTGTTATCGATAAACCGAGATGCTAATGTAAAATTCACTTGGGACAAGAGATAGGTACAAGTAAACATGACAATGCAAGAACAAAATCAAGTTTGCGAATAATATACGCGTGTTCCCATACGAATTTCATTAAATATATTCATGTAAGTATATAAATAATTACAAATATTATTAATATATTATAAATAATTTTTACTAATGTAATCCCATAAAAGCTGGTTATAAACGTAATATTAAGCAAGTTATAAAGTTCATCCATAAACACCTTACGAAGTAATATAGCTAATTAATTAATATTCCTCGTTTTCAACACGATTAATTAGTCAAATATGTATAAAAGTATGTCTTGTAAATATTAGTAAACAGTAAATGGACTGTAAATATCGTATTATGATATAACGAAATGAATACGCGAAATTAATTAATTTGTCACAAAGGAGAATCAATAATTACTTCCCACGTTGATTTGACGATTCCAGAAATTCTAAGTTTCGAACGTGATATATGCCGGTACACGAATTTCGTGAAATCTCCGTGAGAAAATTCGTGACATACTCGACAAAACGACTGACCATTTACGAACTAACGAGAACGAACTGAATACGCTAAACAAAGCTAAAAAAAAAAGCTAGCTACGGAAAATACTATCCTTTACTCTATTATCAGTAGAGAAACTACGTAGAGAAACAAAATTTCGAGGATGCTCTCATGGATGTATATAATTTCAGAAGAGAAAAAAAATATATATATAAAAGAATGATCATTAAACGCTTTCTATGAACAATTAATCAATAATTCTTAAAATGATTATTTCATAAAAGCATCGAATTCTTTTCATTCATTATCTGAATAAAAGAAAACATTTAAAATCGCAGAGACATAACATAATTAACAATAGATACATGGTATATATTATAAAGGTTAGTATTATTAGTAGATAATAAACGATTAAAGAGATATATTTTCGTAATCCATTTGTAATATTGGTTGTTACGAATTTACATATACATATATATTTATATGTATAACGGATTTTAAACAAATCAGTTAATAATACAAAGATTTTCGAAACAGTATTCAATCATATCGCTGTTGTAATTAAACTCTATTAAAATTGATTGGTTTTGTATTAATGATATTAAATTAATCGTCTAAAAAATAATATTTAGAAATAATAATATATGAAAAAATATGTTCAACGAAACAGTATTTTTAACATCAGATTACATCGTTATTTCTATGTAATTACGTGTAAAATACGGCTTTCTCTAAAGGAGTAATTGATTACAGTATATAATTAGGGAAAAACAGGAACCTTTTTTTTCAGAAACAACCGAATCTTATAAAAGCACTTGAATGGACCGCAGTTGTTATCAGAGTTAATTAAAAATAAATCATTAAAGAAAATAACGGTAGATACAATTTATTATGAGATAATTATATAAAAAGAAATATCTCTGTGTGCACATATGATATATACGCACACATACGCAAACGCATATACATGAATAATTGTGTAAAAAAAAAAGTAGTTAGAACGTTTTATGATGGGACGTTATAAAGGAAAGTAGTACAAGTCGAGATTTTAACGAATTAAAAATAACGATCACGTTTTTTATATTAATATGTAAATTATGTATATGATCATGTAATTTAACGATGAAAATTTCTACACCAGATGGGTGTATTATAAAATTTATGATTCTAGAGACGCAGAATTTACCGGAAGTCACCTTGTTCGACATCTTCTGAATACTAACTTTCTACTCATAAGCCAATTATTCGTATTTAAGTACCTATATCTTTTTAATCTTGTTAAAGTCAAGTCTTACAATATCTTTAATTTGTCATAATGGATATCATACGATATCGTGAAAATGCAAATGAGAAAGTATAAGAAACGTTTATGAATCGCAAGGAACCTTGATCGAAAACATTTAAGGATTGCTATGAAAGATGTTAAACGTAAAAGAGATGGAACATTGCGATGGTAAAAGCTTTTACTAATTAAACGAGCGCGTTGGTAGGTAAGAGAAACGAGATGAATCGTTCATTGAAAGGAAGAATATCGTGAAATTGACTAATTACGATATAATCACGGAGATATGTCAATTAATGAATTTCTTCAATTTTACGTAAGATCTTCTTACTGTTTCGAAAGTTCATCTTTCTTAATCCAGGTCTGTTATTAACAAACCATTTTAGGATCATCTTACAATCGGCTTCTACAACGTACTTTTCTAATATCTTCGATCTCCCGTTTCCTCTTCTTCGTAAGAATTATTGAACGAATGATAAATAAAAATGATACAGGAAAAAATTATTTTTCTCATCTCTCTATATGATTTCACTCGAATACTAATATTAATACTAAAATTCAAGGTTCTTTTTTCTCTCTTCTTCCCTTTTTTTTTTTTCTTTTTAAAGATAGATTCCTCCGATCAGAGACCGGAATACCCACCAACAGTTGAAAAGCTCCAAACAGGAATTCTATTTCCCTTTAGGAAGCATTGTACCAGAGATGAGATATATCTATATACCCAAGGGAAAGGAGCACCTGGAATCGAGATTTTTTTTACTTGACAAAGGGAAGACGATATCTCTGCTTTTGATTTTACGACCAAAGTTTCCCTTCGATTTTCAATATTGGATAAACCTATGCTTGGTACGGGTAATCATTTTAGATTATCTTGGCATGTGAACGCGTCGAAAAAAAAAAAAAAAAGAAAAGAAAGAAAGAAAAGAATCGTGTCCCCATAATAAAATTAATGAAGATAATAATATCTACTTAACGAAAATTTCTATTCGCAATATGATTATTATTAGAAAATTCATTCATACTTTTTGCTTTTACGTTATCAAGGATTTTCATAAAATCGATTGATCAGTCAGACGTATGGGTTTGCAATAAAAGTACAACGACGAAGAAGGTATACAAGAGGAATGACAAGAAGTGGGAAAGATGAATTAGGGTCCAGGGTAGACATTCACGAACATTCACGAACGAAGGATGAGGACATCGTCGAGGCATCGTAGAGAGCGATGAGGATCCTAATTAGATTATTAACTAATAGAGAATGTTAGGATGCGAATAAGCGAACGACGGAGAACCTGACAATAAAGCAACTCACATACGAAAGCACGATCGTGTTTAAACTCTATTAAATACATGCGACATCAAATGTTATATATATACGGAGAAAGTTCTCGACGAAAGCACATGCCGATCTTTGTTAATCATATCAATGATGTTCTAAAAGGAATCAAAGCTCGTTCGTATTTCAAATTTTCTATTAAAACTGAATACAAACCGTATAAGGGTCTCCGTTACTGACTTGATTTGCTCGAGAATAAGCAAATGGTTAAGATAAATACTGCGAACGTTGTATGAATAAACGATTATGCATATTAAATATAAATATTATCAAGGTGCAATTTGTTTAAGTTATTGACGGTAAGACTATGATTCTTGTTCAATATTTATACAATAATAATTAATAATAATTAATAACCTGTTAAACCTGTTATACGAAAATAATAATTACTTGTTAAACGAAAGAACGAGCTAATTTGTCACGAAGATTTAACTTATTTCGTTTTTAAAAAATAAATATGTATATAAATATGTATTTGTTTTTTACCTATAAGAAATCATCGTATACCTTTCTAAATCTTCATTTCATGATTCATTAAACTATTCAAAATTTCCTTTCTCCGTTCACGTCGTTTTATTTTCAATCGAAATAAATTTCATTATTACATTGTACGTTAATCGATCGAAAATTTCTCTGGTTAACGAGTTAATACAGAAATACAATTTGTAGAATTCTAGCTACGGTTGAGTAACTACACTGAATCCAAGTAGAAATTATATTATTATATCGAGTTTCTTACGAAGAATCTCCAACAATGTATTTCAAATGACATCCGTATGAAAGGCGTATTATCGTAATATATATATATATATATATATATATATATATAATACTATTTTAAAAGATATAACTTGAGCTTGACCTGCACGTGAACTATTTAATGCTCAGACGCTCGTAAGTAATTTGATTTTCCCTGACATGCTTTCTCCCGTGTATCTTGTCATTGTTTCTGAAGTCCCTTGGTCTAATTTACTTTCGCCAAAAAAAAAGAAGAAAAAAGAATAAAGAAAATGAAGAGAAAAAAAAAATAAAGAAATTTTCAATGGAAGAATACATATCTATCGTTAACTTATATAAACCATTTTTACAAAACAGTCACTATTATTAATATAAAAGCCTTAATCTGTGTGTTCGTAATTTTTCAAAAACTCTCGACTATTTTTATACAATCCGGTCGACATTTTGTATAATCGTTCTTTATGATTCGACGAAAAGTTTAATACTTTTATAAATTGCGGAAATATTAGCTATAAAACAGGCTACAAAGCTTTAAACGAATAAAAAAGAGAGAGAGAGAGAAAGAGAGAAAAGGTCGGTGTACAACCAACGCAAAGTACGGAGCGACAGAGAGAATAGGAAAATGTGAGGTTGGTTGCACTAGAAATGCATTGATTGAGTGATTTGTGATTTGTGATCTGTGATCTGTGTTCCGGAACGCATGTTTCTGTATTTCTGGTATTTTCTATGTTCTATGCATACGAATAACGTGATGGTATTTTACGGATCCGGCAACCTTTATTCGAAATCCGACCACGGAAAAAAAATTTTATTTCATAAATTCCAACGATCTTTCAATGCAAAGATGGTATCTTAAGCACATTTTTGCACTTTTTCAAACGCATCGACGATAAGAGCTCGGTCAGCGGAAAATTTTTTACTTTATATTTCGAATCATAAAACGTCACATATAATCCGAACTAATGCGGTGTGCTTGATATATTATTTCGAAAAAAGAAAAAAAGAAGAAGAAAAAAGTACAAAAATGTTTTTTTCAAATCTTAACTATCCATTATGCTTGACAGGTGAATACACTGATATAATATATTCGCTCGAAATACGCATTCACACGTATTACGAATAAATTCGATATAAACGAACAATCAAATTTGGCGGGGTTTTTACAAAATGAAAGAAAAATGGAATATCGAATTGTACTCACATGTTGCATCGGATATGCGGTGCTACCGACGAGAAAATCCCATGCCCACGCGAAAATACGCGCGCAAATGTGCATTGACGTCACTGCCACCGTGAATAATTTCTTCGTTCTTCTTTCTTATCGTTGAATATTTGGTACTTCTGGAAAAGAGATAATGGCGCCGATCTGATGTTCGATTTCCCGCGCGAATCGAAGCTTTTGTTGCGAGGCTGCCTTATCCCCTCCTCTTCTTTATTCTTTTCTTCTTTTATTTTCTCATCACTTTCATATTTCGTCACACGACAAACGGTTTTACTTACACTATTTCACTTTCCAGCAATTAGACTTTTTTTAATCATTTCTGCTTGCTTTTTCCCGGAATAAACTCCATCGAATCGACGACACTTCCGCGAATTCTGAAGATTCTTAACAAATCGTTGTGACATCTATCGATTATCCTTTTCTCTCTGTCTCTCTCTTTCGCTCTCTCTCTTTTTCTTTCTTTCTTTCTTAAACGTATTTACCAATAAAATTGAAGCATCGATTTCAGATCCGAGGTACATCGAAACCGAAATTTTTTTACTGCGTACCACTTTGTGCCGTCGAAGATATAATTTGATTCTTTGATGGACTTGAGAAAACAAATCTGACAAAAAAATCTTGTGGATGCGCCCATTCCGTCATATCCGGTTATGACTTTTTAACGGAAAAATGAATCGGTTGATCGATCTTTGATTCGATTGGCTGGCACAGATAGACGACAGACATTAACGGACAAATTGAAATCGCGAACGCGAAATGAACAATCGATCTTACGGCGATGATTTTTATGATTAGAAAAAAGATTTTGTTTCTTGATTGATCGAATGATCAGTTAATGGAATGAAAAACGACGCAGTGTAACTTTATCAAAGTTTCATCTCCATTTTTGTCTTCTTTTTCTTCTTTTTTCTTTCTCTTTCTCTCTCTCTCTCTCTCTCTCTCTCTCTCTCTCTATCTATCTATCTCCCTTTCTTTCTTTTTCTCTCTATTTATCTGTCCTTCTCACACACGTATCTATTTTCCGGGTTAATTTGGGACTTCGTCGAACAAGGTTAATCGAACAAACGAATTACTTCGGATCACACGTTAGAAGTACAGCAGAAAGTCAAGTTTCAAAGAATCGATTCCGATTAGAAAGAACTTTCTTTGTCCTTTTTACGATCAAAAGTAAGACGGGCAGTGAGCCAACTTGTTGATCCATACTTACTACCACTACCAACTAAATTGCTCACGAACAAAAGATTCTTCTTTTCTTGGAAATCGGTAATAGATTTTCGTAAATAATTGATTTAAGATCAATCAAGATGACTTCTTTCTTTTGTTTGCCATGACTGCGTTGTTAACTTTGATGACGAAAACGAAAGACGCATTTTCTCTTTTCTTTAAAAATGAAATTAACACACGTTTAATATACACAGTTTAAGAAGAGTTTACACTATAATAATTTAGAATATGTGAATTAAACCGAATAATCGCGAAACGCACGAAATGCATAATAGTCCTATCGAGAGGTTTATGCAATACTGAAGGGTAGAAAACCGCGTGCTACTGGCTGCTCCTTGAAAAGCGTGAGAAGAGTGGTGGTGGGGGAAATTGCGTGTTCCGTATGCGCGACAATACTATGTACGCACGGACAGTTATTTACCGTTTTTTATATATATAATTGACCTCTAACATTGACTTATTTTCACGTTTAAATAATAAATTACTCAGAATAATAAATATTTATTTAAGTTATAAATTGCGTATGATATAATATTTCTTATAAATTGCGTATGATATAATGTTTCTTTATGTACTATCTTAAATAGATAATATTTTATATAGATTTTACATACAATTAAATGAACTTCTTTTAAATTGATAAAATAGAATTCTTATTGTCTTCATCGTCTTTATAATTACAAATGTGTTCTCATGAACTATAATGAATAGGTTAATTGAAACAATTCCTTGTACATAATTATTGCAAATTTGAAACAAATCATTTCCATTTCCAATTATCGTGAAATAGTTAAAATTAAATATATGTTAGTATTATATATTATGTGTATACATGATTCAGGCTTTTGTAATTTACATTTCTAAACGTTATAATGTTAATAATTTATACAAATTTCGGCGGTAAAAAAATAAACGTTGCCGAATGGCGGCGACATTAGCGCCCCTATCGGCAGCGAAAGTACTTACTCTTCCTTCCTTTGATTACTCATTACAGTTCAATCGTCACGCGGACTTGTTGCACGTGTTTTACTCTACTATTGAAACGAAAGTTTACTCTTAAAATATTAAGTGTTGTTAATTTTGGTAAGTATTCGTGTTTTATTTATTATATTTAGTGAAATAAAAATACTTATAGTTTTAAGGAATCTCTATAGGTAATAAAAGTAGAAAATATTATTTAAGGTTAGAATTAGAAATTGTATCACTCATACACAGTATATCTTTTGTAATTTTTTAATTAACTTGTATAATTCTTGTTTAGTTATTTCTTCTAAGGATCATATTAAAATATGAAACGAAAAGAAGAAGAAATTTCTACAGCAAGAAAACCAAAAAGGATAAAGAACACTTTAAACAATGATGATACCGTCACAGAAAAAGTAAGCTTAAATGTTGTCAAAAAAGAAAAACATGATAAAGAAAATAATCTAAAGAAAGAAAAAAAAGTAAAATTTGAAAAACCATTGTTAAAGAATTCATTGAAAATACATCAAAAAGATTTAAAAAAAAAAAGTAATCTAAAGAATTTAAAAAATAAAAAAAATATTACAAAAGATAATATTTTAGCGACACAAAAAGAAGATTGGCAGAAGTTTAAAAAGAAAAAGAAAGATTTAAGAGAAAAAAGAAAAGAAAGAAGATTAACAGATGTGTATGAGATATCTATTCGAGCAAAAAAGATAAGTGAAAAATTACGTAGAACTGACTGTACTTTGGAAGAAAAAAAGAAATTGGTTCAAGAGCTTCACGAATTATTAAAATCCCATTATAACAAAATAATATTTACTCATGATATATCACGTATAGTTCAATGGATACTTAAATATTCTGAACCTGATATAAGAAACGCTGTATTTGATGAATTAAAGCCATCTATCATAGCTATGACTCAATCAAAATATGCAAAGAATTGTGTAAAAGTTTTATTAAAATATGGATCTGCAATATTAAGAAAAAATATTATTTCAGAATGGTATGGGAATATAGTTAATTTGATGAGTAATATTGTCTCTGCTCCTCTTATTGAACTTGCATATTCTACTTGGGCTACAAATGAAGATAAAATAAATTTTAAACAAGAATTCTATGGTGATATATACAAAAAAGCTAAAGATAAAAAAGTAAAGATTCTCTCTGATGCTTTTGAAAATGCAGAAGGTATGAAATCTGCAATATTATCTGCTGTAAAAACGAATGTAATTAGAATTCTAAATAAGAAATTTATTAATTCTGTATTACTTCAAACTGTCATTTGGGAATATTTAACAAATTGTTCAAATGTAGATAGAAGCGAAATGATAGTTATGTTAAGAAATTTAGTAGTTGAATTATCTAGTACAAAAGTTGGTACTAAAGTTGCTATGCTTTGTATATGGCATGGAACTAATAAAGACAGAAAAATTATTATGAAAGCTCTCAAAGAAAATATTAAAAGTATTGCCATGTCTGAACATGGGTACATGGTATTACTAGCACTCATTGATTCTGTTGATGATACTGTTTTAATGAAAAAAATAATTCTCTCTGAAATCCAAAAAGATTTAACAGAAATAGTATTAAATGAATATGGAAAACATGTTATATTATATCTTGTAGCAAGGAGAGATCCTCATTATTTTCCACCTAGTATAGTAGAATGTTTAAGTCAAGGAGATAGTAATGAAACAAGCAAAAAACCAGCTGATATTAGAGAAAAAGAACTTCGTGAAGCTGTAACAGACTTATATTTAGAATCGATTGCTTCAGAAACAACAGAGTGGTTGTCAAAAGGGTCTGTTTTAATGGTTACTCTTGCAATATTGAAAGTAGGTTCTGGTGAAAAATTAAAGTGTGTATTTAAAGCTATTGCTTCTTTTCTTACTAATACAGAATCTGAACACGATCTTATTGAACATCCAGGTTTACATATGATGTTAAAAAAACTTATTCAAAATGATAAAAATTTAGAAACAAAGGGAGAGACTACTTTTGGTGCTATATTAATTGACTATCTAACAAAGAATATTCTGAAGCAATGGATACAATTTAATAGAGGTTGTTTTTTGCTTATTTTATTAATAGAAAATGAAAATGAAACAGTAATTAGTAAGTTAATATTAAAACTGCAAGCACTATTGCAAAACATTAAGAAAGAACAAACTCCAGGAGCATCAATTTTACTTAAAAAGTTAAAAGAGAAACAATGAACTTGAAATAATTGTTATATATATTAAAATAAATAAAGATTCTAAAAAAATTATTTTTATACTGATAATGTAATTTTTGTTGGCTAATGTTTTTACATAATTAAGCATTCCATGTGAATTTTGAATGCATACATTAATTACATGTTAAGTCAGTCACTTGATATTAAAAAAACTGACCTATTCTCTTACTTTATTATTATAAATTAAAACACCATTATGTGATCATAATGTATTTGATATAACAAATGATATATTATTATATGATTTACAAATTTAAAAAGCAAGGGTATCAGAAATATAGTTCAAACTGGTCACAATCCAATGTAATTAATAATTAAATGCCTTACCTTTGGTAACAAAACACATTGAATATGTGGGAAGTTTTTACAGAATAATATTGTGCTGTAATGTTTGTTTACATTTTGTCAGTTACTATTTTTTTGTTAATATTAATAATAACAATTTATGCATTAAATTATGCAATACATTTACCCAGTGAGAAACTAAAAACAGCAAAACTAGTTTTTACCCAACTATTTGTCCATAAATATTGTAATATTACAAAAATTCAATCTAGCTATTCAACACTTAAAAAACTGATTTCTGATATAAATATAATATACCTATCTTATAAGATATACTATATTTTAATAATATATCGTAAAGTAATTTAATTTAATAATCTGAATAATTGTTGCTTTTGATGTTAGTACATCCTAATTATAAGATTTGTTATAGTTGATAAACTGCATATTTTGAATACATAAACTTCCATTCATATAGAAGAATCATTATGTAATTTTTTAAAGATGAGATTATATGTCCAGTAACACCTTTATTACTGAACCCAACACTGAAAGGTAAAAATTTGTAAATATTAATAATATATATCGACTATAACCAATATATAATTATTTGTATATTACCATTATTCAGAGATGTGTGGTACTGGAAATATAAGTTTACTGATATATACTTTGATTCTAGAATAATACAGAAATCAAACAACATAGTGTTTACATTTTCAGCATTTCTTTAATATCTATAACTCTTGTTCGAATTTCAGGCTGATTATCCTTTGCTAAATCTGGCATTAATTCTTTTAGCACTAATTTTATTTTGTCAAGATTTTCAATATTTTTTGTCTCATTTAATTTTTTCGAAAGCGAAATAACTATATTTAATCCTTCCTTTCTTATTCTGGTATATCTCGGAGTACCTAAATAAAGAAAAATATATAAAGGAATCTGAAATATAGGAAATATAAAGTTATTTGCTGAAAAAATTCAGATTTACTTACTTATACAATGTGATAATATATTGCAAAGCATATCACATAATGAATTTAATGTTTCTTTATCTTTCGTCGTCATATTTGCATTATTTATTGTAAAAAGAACAAGTTTATCCACAAAATGATTTAGTGACGTCAATATAGCAACTTGTACAGGTCTCGTTGTATTGGGTAATACTTGTTGACAATGCTGTACAAATTCTATACAGAAGTTGTCTGAAAAATACAAATATTTATGTACTTGTATCGTATGTGAACACAATCGGTACTTTTAATCAAATATAAAATTCTTTTACCCTGTGTCTTTTTAGAAGATGGCCATGCTTTGCCAAGTATTTCATATACTACTTCTTGTAATTTGATATTATTTTCTTTTCTTTTAGAATTTTCAGTAATGGAATCATCATCACCAGTGTTTTTATTTGACAACTATGGAGTTTGCATAATGCATTAGATTTAATAATTATATTAAATAACTTATTATCAATTGGTTAATACTAACCTTCGTTAAAATTTCTTGAGCAATGTTATAAACTTCTGTAAATTTATCGATATCTAATTCATGTAATACAGTACAGAAAGCTTGTAAAGCATGTTGACGATATTCTACCGCTTCTTTTTTACTTTCTCTATATAGTGTTTCTATTATCATTTCTTTTAATTTTTCATCTTCATGCAAGGTTTCTCTAATGTTAAAATTAAAAATAAAAATTAATATTAAAAAATGTCACATATATATATACAATTTTGTACCAGCAATAGTATACGCGATCTTACTTGCTATTGCTTGCTAATGTAGCAAGAGCACTTAGGACTTTCTCTTTGCCATTCCACGTTCGTCCTCGTAATCCATCTGTCAATACCTTTAATAAAGTATTTCTTGCATCTATATCAACACCACTACCCAACTTTGATGCTACTGTATTAACTGCATTTGCTGCTTGTACTTTAGTATTCCATGATGCTGATTCTAAAGCTCCACGTAAAGTGGTAGTTATTGTATTTAAATTTTGCCTAATTCCTGTTTCTGTTCCTGGTGTTATATCATTCCATAATTCAGTCCATAATGCAACTGTATTTTTATTTGCTAAAAATAAATTGTTTGAAATAAAGCAATATATAAATTAAAAATGTTCAATATAAATATACTGTTGTATCCAGACCTTGAGTTTTTTCTGCATGCATAGCAAAAAATATAAGAGGTATAATAATATTTAAATAATTTCTTAGTAATTCTTGATTATGATTATTTATGGATTGCAAAGTTTGCCCAACTGCTAATCTAATGGAATCATCTAAAAATAATTTGTCCTCGTTACAATACTTTATTAATTTTATTTAAGTTTTATTCCGAAAGTTACTCCTTTTTTTGTACATACCTTCTTTTTCCATATACCAAGTATTTAAAGTGTTAAATAATTTTTCAAGACTAGATTCCTTTGCTGATCCAACCACATGACCAATAGCAATAGCATTATTCCGTCTAACTGCTGCATTACGATCAGCTAAACCATTTACCAAAACAACTAGAAGCTTACCTATATATATATATAGAACGTATATAATTGTATAGTAAAATTCTCAATAAGACACAATAATTGTTATATGCCATTTATACTAACCAGTATATGGCTGCATCTCTTGCTTCGAATGAGTACTAAGAAGAATCAAAAAATGTGAACAAGCAATCTTTGTTCCAAAACCAACACTGCATTTTATTAATTCTATTACTTTTGGCATTAAATCTTTCAAAATAGGCGCGTCAATATATTGTATACACTGTATAAAATAAAACAATTAATAACTATAATTTAAATATATGAAGCAAATATTAGTTATAGAAAAAAATTTACTTTAGATATTGTTTCTGCTGCATGATGATCCCTTGCAATAGAAGTTCTTAATGCATCAATAGCATCTTGTGCTTCGGATGTCGTACCATATGCATTACTTAAATATGACAGATTAGGATTCTCAGATTCTCCAATTGCACTTAAAAGAGCAGGTATTAAGTTGACTAGAGCAGGTTTAAGCAAATTTCCAGCTGATGTTACAAGCTGAGATATTGTTTGTAGTGATATTATTCTCACAGTATCTACTGTATGGAGTACCCCAATATCAAGTAATGATGGTAAAATAGCTTGTAATAAATCTTCACCTGCTTTACCAGATGAAGGATCACAGTATCGTATACAAACCTAAAAAAAAATAATTGTATAATATATATAAAAATTTATTCTACTAAAACTATTTCTTACTTACTTTGCTAAGTACTTTAGCTGTGTTTGTAGCAGCCACCCTTGTACCTTCATGAATGTCATCCATCACACGAAACAATTTCATCCATAATTCAGGAGCATATAATTCTAAATTTATATGAATATTTGCTCTCAACAAATCAGACAAAGCATTACAACAACTTATACGTACTCTCCATTCATTATTTGTCAAATTATTTCTAATATCATCCAATATTTCCTTATGATATTGTTCAAGCTAAAAAATAACATAAAAAATACGTTTGTAAAATAAGTATTTGTATACAAAAAAGAATAAAAAAAAAAAATTTTTTTTTACTCACAGCTTTAAGTGTAGAAGGAACAATTTCACGCCATATACTACTCATACTTTGTTGAAGTTTTGGAGTAGGATCATACTGATATCTATATAATCTTGGTATGATACTTGGTAAATACTTATTTAATTCATCGCTTGCTATACTAGCTATGGCTGCAAATCCAAATGCAGCACCTTTCTTAGACGTCCAAACCGCATTGTGATTAGCTAATCTCATAAAATAATAAACCAATTCTGGTTTTTGTAATTCAGTTGCAAGAGAGCAAATTTCTCTATATGTTGATATATTACCGCTAAATAAATAAATAGTTATTATTGTAAAAATATGTTATTATAGTATAAATGTATGTTATCAAAATAACACTGCTAACATACAACTTATCAGTAATAAACTTATCTTACCCACTAGGACTTTTTCCTAACTGGCCCTCTTCAAATAGTTTTGTATCACTTGTAACTTGTTGTACAGTTCTACGACCTTGCATAAATTGCTCTAATATAGATGACACTAAAGAATTACGTTCTTCTTGTGTACTATTAGCATGCACTAAACTAAGTCCCTTTGCTGCTAAATCCTGTATTATATCTATTCATAAACATAAATATATTATATTATTTAAGTTTTCAATATATATCGTTTATTCGCATTGTTATTTAAAAAAAAAGAAAGAAAAAAGAAAATTATATATTTACCACTGTCCTCAGAAAGAAATTCTATAAATGCATGATGAATTGCTGATAATTTTGTCTTGATACAATCTCGTTGAACATTGTGTTTTAATAGTGCTAACAACCATATGCATGTTGCCTATAAAAAAAATTACAACTCAACATAGCAAGTCAAACAAAAAAAAAATAAAATACTATATCAAAATTATACCTGTCTAGAATTAGGATGTGGTATCTTGTACATTTTCAATAATTCATCTAGTACATATATCAAAAGTTCAATACTTTTGTTGCTAAATGAAATCTTATATTCACTAGGAAGAGTTGTCCATGCATCTCGTCCTTCTGGAGATGCCTGTCCTTGAACACAACATACTAAAGCTTCACCCATAATTAAATGAATTTCTATATCCTTGGTCTATAAATTAAAATATTATTATATAATATAAATAATATATTCAAATGCAATATTATAAATAGAAAAAATTATTTACTTCTTTTGCCATTGTAATTATTTTGTCTATTATATATGTAGTGTGTGGAAAATCTTCTGCAACACATATGTATCCTAAAGAGATTACTGCCTTTTCCTTTACCTGAAAAAAAAAAATTTTTTTAATCTAACAAAGCAACAAAAATCCGTATTCTCATAAAATAATAAAACAAACCTTAGTCTTTATTTTTACATCAGTTACTATAGAAAACAATGTTTCTGTAACTGCTTTTTTATTTAATTCATCATTTCCTTCTGCAGGTAATGGTAAAGGAAATGTTTTTCCTACAATACCAATAGCTTCAACTGCAGCATCCATAAGTAATATTGTGCTTTCATGAAGAAATGTACCTAAAAATATAAATATAATCTATTAAAATAGTTTTTTGACCATTTATTAATATACGATATATTATAATATATACGAACGTACATATAATCTTAACAACATGAATATACATCTCCCAGTTGAGCAGACCATCTCTATTTTCATTTCGTTTAATTATCAAATTCCTTTCCATCATGAAAGTTAAAGCCAATAATGAACCATGCTGTGATTCTACATGTTTTTTCTTTGTCATATCTATAATCTCCGAAATGTGTTTTTCGAAATCAATAGATGAAAAATTAGAAGTTATAACACCATAGACTTTAGCAACCAAATATCTCACATCCGGTTTTGTAGATGTAAGTAAGGTACGAAGCCATGGTAGCTCTTTTTCATAAATTTCTCTCATATAATTTGGGATACAACCAACAATTTCTAATAGTGCTTGCAAAGAAGTTGAATCTGCAAAAACACCAATAAAATCACGTTCCAAATTTTGTATTTTTATAAAGTTCAATTCTCTCAAATATTATTCTAGAAAATAATACCTGCAGCAGCATGAGTGAGCAATAAAATCATATCAAGATAATAATTTAGTGCTCCTGGTTGAGTTTCGTACAAATTTTGTAAATAACGTCCAATCATTGGAGTATATTCACATGGATGTTGCAAAGGCTCATTATATTTAGGTATATTAGCACTTTTTGCGAGACAGACTCGTAGATAATTAATTATCTGTAAAAAATACATATATAAAGGTGATATACTTTTTTATTACATAATTATACGAATCTGAAGAAATGTACCTCTGAAAAAGTTGCAATATTAAATGGAAGTGTTTTACTTCCTATATTTATTTTTCCACCACTTGGCATAGACATTCTTATTTGCATCTTTGAATGTATATAAGCTACAAGGTCTGAGAAATCTGGTACCACTGTTTGTTTAACATCCTGTTTATCGTGACTATCGCCATCAGTTTTATGTATGCCACTATATAGAGCTTTTACAGCTTCTGTACTTATTTCATGTTTGTTATCACCACATGATAAAAGTAGTAGATATCGTGATGGAGCATCGTCAGGAGGAAACACAGTCGCGGCATAATGCATAGCCACAAACCTATATATAAATAATAATAAATTATTTTTGTATAATAATATCTATATCGATAGTAAATGTGTATATACATACCTTACACTTGATTCTGGTGATTCTATATGAGATGATAATAAAGCATTCATCAAAGCTATGTTACTCTTATCTTCCTTATTGAGAATAAATGCAGATGTTACAGATATTAATGCATCTCGCACAGTTCTTCGTAAATCTCCGTCAGTCTTAAATTTGAAGAAATATTATAACAAACGAATTTTATTAAATATATAATTGTGAAAATATTTTAAAATCTTGTAAAAGAAGTATTTAATCAGTGCTTACCGATACCAAGGTATCAAAAAGATTTTGTAACAAACTCAAATCTTTATTGATCAATGAAGGTATTCTTCGGCCTAATTGTCCAATAATTGTATATGCCATAGGTTTATGAATATCTTCACCTTCAGAAATTAATTTTATCATACCATTTAATATTACTCCTGCTACACGAACCAATGGTGTAAGACTACATCTTGAAAAATAAACAAACATGATCTCATATATTGCATATTTACATAAATGATTTAAACAAAAAAGTTAAATTTCTAAGTTAATGGGATAAACTTACTGTTGAACAATATTGGATGTAAATTTCAATGCTAATGATTTCAACTTTGAATTTGTATTTTTGCCATACAAAGAATCAAATACAACCTATAATTTAATATAAATATCACATTATTAATATTATATAAGATTTCAATTGTATAAAAAATTATTAACAACTACTTATAGTATACCTGAATGCATGAGGGAATAATAAAACCTGACTTAATTAATCGACAAAGATAATGTAATACTTTTAGTCGAATACGAGTACTAGCAGGTAATCGTTTCATTTCAGGTTTAATTTCTTTTTGTGTTGCTAAACCATCAGTACCTAAGAATAATGTATAAAGTGGTGCAGCTATTTGCATTGAGGACCAGTCTAAAGAACTGAAACATACATATACAAATACTGAAACAAATATAAAATTAAATACAAGAACTATAGTAAAATTTTATACATACCTTACAATTTTTTTCAATTCTAAATCTGCCATATTAGCAACACTAAATCTAGTATCTGCAGCTGCAACAACCAAATGTATAAAAATATCTGAGTCAGGAAAAAATCCACTAGAAATAAATTTAACAATTCCCAATTTGGTTTGTTCCAGTTGTTCAGCAGTAGGTGGATGTTCACCTATAATTCTCTTGAATGCATATTCACTTAATCCAGGTGGAATAGGAAATTGAGGCCAATCGACAGTTTGATTCACTTGCTGATTTTCACTTTGTCCTACCGATCTAATATTACACCAATGTTTATAATATAAAATATATTATAATTAAATTAATCACAGTACAACAATCCTGCTTACCCATAAGGTAATAATAGTACATCAAGCATAAAGTTGATCAATTGTTTTGACACATAAGGTTTATCTTGTAAACCAAGTAAAGATGTTCGATTATCAGGGTCTGCAGGAATATTAATATGTCCTAAGGCTGGCATTATTATTAGCATTAAACTAAAAAATATATATATATATAATAAAACAATATAATATTATTTTATTTACCATGTGCATTGACAATTATATATTTACAAACCTATCTTGATGGGATAAAGGTTTTCCATCAATAGCATTTAATATACTGGGGATTAATTCTGCTTGCTTTTTTATTTCCATACGTGGATATCCCAATTTTATATATATAATTGTAAAATTCTGAAAATAACATTGTATTCATAATATTATATTGAGCTATTGTCTTGTTATTAAAGAATAGTGAAGAACATTGTTATTATAAATAAAAATAACATACAATTACAAATGAACTAGCAGCTGGATCCTGATACTGCAACAATAATGCTTCAACTGGTAACTGTACTTGAGGTCTAGTTTTTACCCTTCTATTGATATGAATTAATAGCTCCATTACTTTTTTTCTAACGCCTTCCTGTGCACTGGACAATTTGAGCAATACTGGTGGTAGGAATTTACAAACAGATGCTTGTAATTGTTCATCTGTATCTGCTGAGCCCAGCCGAAGAAAAACTCTTTCAAGCAAAACTTTAATAAAACATTAATAAAATATTAATTAATTATAGAAAATACTAGATTGACATATATACATTTTATTAAATTTTATAAGAAAACAATTAACATGATTCATAATCCATTGAATAATTTCTATAGCACAAATAGTTATATATATACATATCTCTCAAATAAATGAAAAATTCGATCATATCAATTTTAAAATAAAATAATTTTACATATAATCTATAATAAGTAAAATAATTACCATGTATAAAATTAATAATACAAAAAGAAAATATTTAATTTAATCATAAATTAATAACATTATATAGTAATGTAAATTTTGTCGGATATTTAAATGTGAAAATAATAAATAAAATCATAGATAAATACTGTATTATAACATTAAACTTGATCTGTATGACAGTCGAGTAAGCACGTGCTGAAATGAAGATGTAGCAGCTGACAAGGGTAAGGAGAGGGAGAGATGTGAATTGAGAAACTATTGAACAGAACCTTCACAGAAAATGATAGGTTTGAAGTTGCCTTTTTACAGGGCGGCATGACAATTGACTTTCTTTTTTACGTTAAAAAATGCTTTAAAATGCTAATTTTGATTATTATAGTTGTCCAATTGAATAACCCAATGTATGACTTCCGAAATGATAAGGAACACAATGAAATTAATTCCTTATATACCGAATAAACCTAATTTTTTTCAGGACTACTCACTCAGCTCGTCCGTAGCTGCTGCCATTTTGAAATAGTGTATGAGAGAAAGCGGATGACATCGAGAAACGAGAAATGTCGCTGAATTTTGCAATTAATCGTTTTATGTCGAATCACCTGTCTATGTACATTGACTAAACATATGCAAATTGCTTTATTTCGTTCTACAATATAAAATACGATAACGAATTTTGATTTTCTTTCCGTTTATTTGTTTGATCAGTACAATGTACTTAATCTTATGCGGATGTTTAAAAAATAAAATTATAAATGTGAGATGTCATCCTTAACAACGCAATTATATAGTCATCGTAATTATAGTTATATTATTTCATCCTTTGATTTTTTTTGTAAATTATAAATTTTCCTATTCAAGGAACATTTATTTAATAACATTTAATATGCTTCCAAATTGAGGTTAACTATCGATTTAGACCATTATTTTTTTATCTTACAAATTATTGCAGATAATATTAATAACAAAATAATTAAAAAAAAAATAGTTTTTTCTTAATAGTTTAAATTCTTTTTCTTTTTATATTTTTGCAGTAGTAAACTTAATCCTTTTAATTAAAAATATAAATTTTTACATTTTTTAAACTGTTCTAAAAGAAAAGAAAATAATGTTTTAATTTATAATATATTTATAAATATTATTACAATTATAAAATTGATAGAAGTATTACAAGATGACTTGGAATTCATAAGATCTGGCATGGGATCTGAAACAACTGGATCCTTGTATACATTAGGACAATTAGTCTAAAAGGAAATTTAATATTTTATTAAAAATTCAACCTTCTTAAAAATATTATTATTATATATTATATTCCTAAATATAAACCTAAATATATTCTTACCCAAATAACAGCAGTTATAACTTGCACAACGAGTTCCTTAAGAATTTTTGCAGCTTTGATACCACATAACACAGCAGTTAATGTATAGTAACAATCAGATATAGCTTTGAATTGACTAAGAAAAAATTATAATATTTGCATATAAAACAAATTATTATATACATAAACACAAATTCTTTATATGCATACTCGCACAGATCATGTATTTCCATATTTTCTGTCCAATCTGTTGGTCCTACACAGTCCAAATATTCATCGTGGAGTTCTTGATAACACTTCATATATTTTCTAAATACTATTTCATTCAAATTTGTTTATTATTTTTCTGTGATACACACACATACACACACATATATACATATACACACTTCTTAAAGGACTTACTAGATTGATAATTTTCATACACACAAAGTTTACTACTGAGTACTCTTAATCCTGCTATAAGTTGCATATATAAATGGTCTTCTGGCAAAGGTGTACATGTTTGCATTACATTATCAATTGAATCAAGAGTTTCAACTATTTTCCTTTAAAATAGAAAAACAGATCATATATATCATTTTTTATTTACAAATATCTATAATTTCATTAAGATCACATAACTTACAAACCTACAAAAATGTTCAATGTCCTTGTATGAAGCAATTAATAATATACTTTCTGGATTAATAACTTGTAGTTTAGCCAAATAAAATAATATCTGGTCCTCATCGCATTTAACTTTTTTATCTAATGCTAATGTACAATAAATATATTTTAGGTTATCGAACAATAAAATCCTACTAACAAATTAGAAATTATTTACTTTTATGTATAACAGTTTTTGTGTGAGAAGAATAATTAGTTTCTTCATATTCAATAGTACTGCTTAATTGTGAATAATCAAATTCAGGATCAAAATTATAATCCTCATATATTTCAGTTTGAGCATAGTATTTTGCAATGAAAATTATAAAAATAAAATAAACAGTAAATAATATATGCCAATGTACAATTTCCATGTAATATTTTTCGCTTAATTGCCCTCATTCAAATTCTCGTTGACAAAAGATTAAATTAAAAATTACCGCCACATTGTGATATTTCTTTGAAGTTGTACTTAAATATTTATTTAAATATCGATGTATATACTCTTAATACACAGCACACACATACACACACAAACACACATATTACGATCTTTTTATAAAATTTATGTCATAATTACAGTCATATATTAAATATATATTGATCCTTGCGTTTTTACACATGCATAAATGCATTATGAATGTTTTACGTATTTATATAAGTATATAAGTATTTTTTATAAAAATTACGTTTCATTGTATATAAGTTTGGAATATGAAATAACAATATTATAAATTTCAAATTTAGTCACGTGAAGTTGCTGCAACATAACAACCAATGAAAAAAGCCGAATTTTTCGTATAAAGTCCTTCTGTCGTCTGCTAGATCTGTATTTTTAAGATGAACCACGTTTCTATTTCGTGACCTTCAAGATCTGTCTAACAAAGTAGAGGTCAAATTAAATCCTTTATATTTCAACGTAAATTATTAATGATCAGGTGAATTATGTGTATTATCGTTAACTATAAGTTATACTGACTAATGTTATCCCGCTTGTTTATTTACAATTTTTATATATTTTTAAATAATGTTGAATGTCATGACCGACCTTGTGCCTATTTAGTTGTTTGTTTCGTTTGAATTGGCTTTTAGTGATATTCTTAGCTGACATGAAAATGGTATCACTTAAATGAAATTATCTTGTTAAGTCATAAAAATACTAATCCGAATATATATGTGTGTATATAGACATACATTTTAAGATAGTATATGTGTCTATTAAGTATAGAACTTTAATCACTTGTTGCTCTTACTTTCTGTTAAATTCTTGGGCAACATAAGTGATTATATTAATCGGATTCAAATTAATAATAAGAAGAAAT
Source organism: Vespula vulgaris (assembly GCF_905475345.1). NCBI lineage: Eukaryota > Metazoa > Arthropoda > Insecta > Hymenoptera > Vespidae > Vespula > Vespula vulgaris. The sequence continues at coordinate 6,443,666 of NC_066592.1, read as the reverse complement.
AATATTTTGTATATTTTTCTTAATAATTTTTGTGTTTTTAAAGTAAAATAACTAAATATATATGGATTTTCTTATGTCAGGTATAGTAATTTATTATATTCAAAATTATATTTATTTTTATTTAGATCATTTTATGATATTTTAGACAAAAACAAAAGCATATATCATATTAAAAAGTAAATATTATATATACAATTATTTCTTTTATATATATCTCATATAATTCTCTCATATATATATATATATATATATATATATATATATATATATATATATATTTTTAATTTTATAATGTAATTATATTTAAGCATTGTTATTACAATTAATTAACAATGTTTATCAGTATTATATTTATTATACTTATTAATTTACTGCTATATACTTCTTATGTTTCTTATCTTTAATTTTATAAGAAGTAAACATGTAAATAAAATGTTTACTATTTATCAATTTTGTTGTATATTCTTTCTGATGTTGCAAGTCTTTTCTTTGAATTACAGATATTATGTATATAAATATATATTACGGATGATTACTACAACATATTTGTTATAGGTAATACAATGTGTCATCCTCCACTGTTCTAAAGCATAGTAAAAACAACATTGCAGCTGATTAATAAAGACTCATTTATGTACAGATCTTATGTAAAGCTATAGTTATAACTTAAATAATCTATTTATTTTTAACAATGGATTCAATGCTTGCAATAAAGCATTTTTTTGGAAATGCAGTACAAATGCTTATAAGGAAATTTAAGAGCTTTTTACAACGTCTATGTAAATGCCGCTATTTGAGGTTTCTCTTGTCTTGTGTAAGTTTTGACATATATGATATAGTGTGTGGATGTAAAAATGTCACCAATATTTATCAAATTCTGTTATATCTTTTATAGAATTATTGTTATGTTTTTAATAACAACAATCTTTTTAAGCACAATTATTACTTTGAAAACTAACAAATCTTATGACAGGAAGTATTTCTCTCATCCATCCACTAGATCATAGAGTTGTAATCCAAGTATGTAGAGTAAGAATAGCTTCAAGCTTTATGTATGTTCATGCAGCAGAACTGTGTAATGTAATATCATGCGTTTTGCACGCTCTGTAGCTTCTTTGTGCCAATAACTTATATTAAGGCTCATGTCAGTCAAATGCTTGTCTATTTACTACGTTTAACTTGTAAGTACTAATCCTCTAGATAAACATTTTCTTCATAAATATATTTTGTGGAAGCATTGAGTTTATAATATATATAAAGTATTTTTGATTGCGTTTCTTAACTTATTTTGTATTATACTACTAATAATAAACATAATAACATACTTCTAATAATAAAACATTTGTTGGAAGTAAATTTGTGTAGCAGTCAATTTTCGTGCTGTGTTATAATATAAAATAGTGCAATAATGTGTGAAAAAAACATTGGAAACTGCTATTAGTAAAGCTTTATTACACCAATTAATCATTAATTTATTTTACAAATAATTGTAATTATTTTTAATAAGATTTAATACTATTTTTAGGCAATAGATAAAAATATGACTGAACGTGGTCCATCTGCAGAGAGCCAGGACTCTCAACAAGTAAGAGTCTTGACTCTAAATAAAGGAGAACATCTTGATGGAATTTTATATAGACTTAAGAAAGGTATATATTTGATATAATTGAGGAATAATTTTATTATTTTTTATTTTGAAATTGAAACATCAATTTTTATTTAGGATGGAAAGTGGAATTCAAACTTGGAGCTTCTCTTCTTGGAAAGACGCTTGATGTTTTTACTAATCATCCACTATCAAATGATCAGAAATTTGAAAGGCACACATATTACCAATTACCTTGGATAAATGATTCTGCTAATTTACTTCTAACTTTACCTGGTTCCTTTCACTATTATGTTATGGATTCTGGGTAAGATTTTACATAGATAATTTATATAAATGATCATTTCATAACTGTTATTAAACTAATAATAGTACTGAAAATAATAAATTAATCTGACAAAATATAATAAATAAACTGTAAATAGTATTGAGATATTATATTAATAAAACTGTTTATAGTACTGAATCAAGAATAAAAGCCATTGCTTCTGGATATTTGATGGTGGATCCTGAATTAAAAGTTGGAGAACGTGGAGAATTATTACCATTAGATTGCATTCAATGTCAAACTGTATTGGCAAAAAGTTTAGGACCCTTTTCCACTTGGGAAAATAAATTACTAGTAGCTCATAATTCTGGATATAATGTGATACATTTTACACCAATTCAGGTAATTGATATCTTTTACTAACTTTATTCACTATATATCATTCATAAAAAAATATATATTGTAGGAATTAGGATTGTCTAAATCATCCTACAGTTTAAGTGACCAATTAAAATTGAATCCTCTCTTCAATGATGGAGACACAGTAATTACTTTTGACGATATTGATGAATTTATAAATAAAATTCGTAATGAATGGAAAGTAAGTAATATTTATAATCCAAAAGAGTTCCTCATACATAACTATATTTTTGTATATCACTATGATTAATTACAATTCTATGTTATAGATGTTAAGTATATGTGATGTTGTTTTAAATCATACAGCAAATGAAAGTTCCTTCTTAGTCTCTCATCCAGAATGCACATACAACTGTATCAACAGTCCTCATTTACGTCCTGCATACATTTTAGACTCTGCTTTATTTGAATTAACAATTCAGGTTGCTTCTGGAGAGTGGGAATTTAAAGGTATTCCTACAGTAGTTGAAACAGAGGATCATTTAAATGTAAGTATTGTATCTTTATTAGTATTTAAATAATTATTCATTAAAAACAAAATATTTAAAAAAAAAAAGATCAAATATAGGGGATAAAAATACAATTACATTACTTTTTCTAATTTTCAGTCTATTCGTCATGCTCTACATGCATATTTTTTACCACTTGTAAAAATCCATGAATTGTATATATTGGATATTAACGAAACAATAGCAGAATTTTTAAATTTAGCACGAACTCAAATCCCTCAAGATATTAATGAATTACCAATAGAGGATATAAAAATAATAAAAGATCCCAAATTTCGTAGATTAAAAGCAACTATAGATATGCCACTTGCTCTTAAAAAATATAATACATACAGGTAGAGATTGTATTTTTTAATATATCGTAATTAATATTTAAAATAATGTTATTTAATTCAAGAAATAAATTTGTTTCATAGGGCTGATTGTTTTGATGAGGAAACTCGCCTGAAACGTTGTGCAGAAGATCTTAGAAAAAAATTACAAGAACTTAATGATATAATTATAAATGAAATTCAAAATCATTTGAATGCAGCTGTTGAAAATACAGTTGCAGGCATACGATATTTTAGAGTGCAAGCAGATGGACCCAGGATTAAGGAAATTAGTGAAAGAAATCCACTCGTACCTCGGTAATTTTAGTGTGAAAAAACATATTAAAGCAAATATAAATGAAGTAAAACAGTGTTATTATCATGGATTTTATTTTGTAGATATTTTACTGATTATGGAGCTCCTAAATCATTAGTTGAAAGAGAAGCAACAATGTTTTCAGAGGCTGGTTGTTATCTGATGGTTCATAATGGATGGGTTATGAATGGAGACCCTTTAAAAAACTTTGCTGACCCTGATTCAAATATCTATATTCGAAGAGAACTTATTGCATGGGGTGATAGTGTGAAGCTTAGGTAATGAAGTACATTATATTATTAATTGTTTCATTTTTTAATGTTTTTAAATATTAATTGTTATCGCAGATATGGTGAAAAACCAGAGGATTGTCCTTTTTTGTGGGATCACATGACAAAATATGTAGAGCAGACTGCCAAGATTTTTGATGGTATACGTCTTGATAATTGTCATTCTACACCTATTCCTGTTGCTGAGGTATATCAATATTTCCATTTTTTTTTTATTTTTTAATAAAAAGTTAGATCGTGTTTATTGATTATATTATTGATTATAATTTTTCTCTAGCACATGTTAGACGCTGCTCGTCGCATTCGTCCTGATTTGTATGTAGTTGCAGAACTATTTACGAATTCTGATCAAAAAGATAACATTTTCGTTAATCGTCTTGGCATTACATCTTTGATTAGAGGTATGATAATATTGAATTAAAAAAAATATTTCAAATATATTTTCTCTTACGACTTTTATAAATTTGATTTATACGTACATATATAATGTAGAGGCAATGTCTGCATGGGACAGTCATGAGGAAGGACGATTAGTTTACCGATATGGAGGAGAACCCGTTGGAGCTTTCTTGCCATCACGTAAACGACCATTAGTACCATCTATAGCTCATGCTCTTTTCTTGGATCAAACTCATGATAATCCTAGTCCAATCGAAAAACGAAGTGTTTTTGATTTACTCCCAAGTACTGGGCTTGTATCAATGGCATGTTGTGCTAGTGGAAGCAATCGAGGATATGATGAATTAGTGCCACATCATGTAAGTCTTCTAAATTTATTAAGAAATGCAATAAACGATAACAGAAACAAGATTTATATATGATTGAATAAATTTCAAAATTATAGATTCATGTTGTTGATGAAACAAGACAATATGCATCATGGACAGATGATGATAATTTGGTAGATGGTATAAAATTTGTAAATCATCGAAACGGTATAATTAAAGCTAAAAGGGCTTTGAACGAACTACATTATACTCTTGGCAAAGAGAAATTTTCCCAAGTAAATGTCTTTACATAAAATTTCATAGTATCTCATAAAATCATATTAAAATTACTATTCATTATTTTACTAATTTATTCTACGTTTTTATAGGTATTTGTCGATCAAATGGATTCTGATGTAGTTGCAGTAACAAGACATTCACCTTCTACTCATGACAGTGTTGTTTTAGTTGCCTTTACAGCATTCAAACATCCTGACCCTAATGCTAATGATTTGAGAAGATATATAAAGCCATTAAGAGTAGAAGGTGTTGTAGAAGAAATCATTTTGGAAGCTTCATTATCACACAGTGGAACAAAGTAAAACATTTTATTTAATATAATGAAAATATAATAAATATAAATACACAATATATAACGCGTTAATATGTTATATTCTAGAAATGGTACATCTCCGTTTCTTTATCCACAAAACTTTGTTAAGGATGAAAATATCATAAATGGAATGTCCGAGTATGTTATCAGTTTGAAAGAACATATTCAGATTTGTGATTCTACTATGTTAGAAAAAGTTGATTCAGGAGATCCTAAAATAACACAGCTTAACTTTATCAATTTTATACCTGGTTCTGTTATTGCTATCCGGTAAGCAATTATAAAACTTATTTTATTATATATTTTATAATTATAACATTATTATAGGGTATCTCTTCATGCTAATATAAAGCCTGCTCTGGCCAAACTTCAAAACACTATTTCTTTAATCACATCAAACAAAAGCTCAGACTTGCGAGTTGTTGTATCTCGCATGGATCTTGTAGATTTGAATAAAGCTCTCTATAGATGTGATCAAGAAGAACGTGATGAAACTTCAAATAAATTTGGAGTATATGACATACCTGGTTATGGACCTTTAGTCTATGCAGGATTACAAGGCAAGTTAATATAATAAATTACCGTTTTGTATATAAAATATATTTACATTTTTCTGCATTTTCGATTAGGTGTTATATCTGTATTAGCAGATATTCGACCAAATAATGATCTTGGTCATCCTTTATGTGCTAATTTAAGACAGGGGAATTGGTTAATAGGTAAATACATTAACATATTTTGAATTATTATAACATTGATTAAATTATTAAACAAATCATCTACATTTTCATAAATACAAATGATTACTTTATAATTTTATATTATATTAAATAGATTATATTTGGCAACGACTTAAGGAGGATCATGGTACTAAAGCTCTTGGAGAATGGTTAGAGGAAGTAGTTGAACCATTTAAATTAATTCCTCGTTATTTAGTACCAAGCTATTTTGATGTGATTGTTACTAATGTCTACATAACTTTATTGGAACAATGTTATGCTTTAATGTCAAGGTATGTATGTTTATATTATTGTATTACAAAAATTAATTTTTATTAAAATAATATTTTAGTTAAAAACTATTACATAATTTTGGTTATAGTTTTGTGAAGAATGGTTCTACTTTTATTAAAATACTCTCTTTAGTCTCAGTACAAATGGGAGGTATAGTAAAATCAGCCCAATTACCAGACTTATCACCAAATTTAGATCCTCCTAAGCCAAAAGTGATACAATATAATGGAGACACAGAACAAATATGTTTAACATTATCAGCAGGTCTACCACACTTTGTAGTAGGATACATGAGAAATTGGGGTAGAGATACATTTATTGCTTTAAGAGGTTTACTCCTTTTAACAGGTAGACACCAAGAAGCTAGATTCATAATCCTTGGTTTTGCTGGTACTTTACGACATGGTTTAATACCAAATCTTTTAGATAAAGGAAAAAATGCAAGGTAGAATATATAAATAATCATATATTTGAAAATGTTGACATAAATACATATGTAATGTTTTTATTGTATTAAAGGTATAATTGCCGCGATGCCTTGTGGTGGTGGTTATATACTATTCAATGTTATATTCAAGAAGTTCCAAATGGTTTAAAGATTCTATCAGATAAAGTTTCAAGACTCTTTCCCAGTGATGATTCTCCTTCGTTACCAGCAGGACAAGTTGTATGTTGTTATTTTAAAATATAACTTTTATATATTTCAATAAACCATTGATGTAATATGATCAGTAAAACATGACTTCAATATATGTTATATTTATATATATATTGCAGGACCAACCTTTGTATGATGTTATACAAGAAGCACTTATGGTACATTTTCAAGGACTTTGCTTCAGAGAAAGAAATGCTGGAAAACAAATTGATGAACACATGACTGATAGAGGATTTAATAATCAAATTGGTGTGCATCCAGAAACAGGTTTTATTTTTGGTGGTAATGATGCTAATTGTGGAACATGGATGGATAAAATGGGATCATCTGAAAAAGCTGGTAACAAAGGGAAACCTGCTACACCAAGAGATGGCTCAGCTATAGAAATAATTGGTCTTAGTAAAAGTATTTTGAGTTTTCTAGCTGAACTATATAAACAAAATCTTTTCCCTTATGGCAGTGTTCAAAGAAAAAATCGTGATGGTAGGAAGAAATATATAGTTTTACAAGTAGGAGATATATGATATTATATTTTTTAATATATATTATATAATACTTTATTTATATTATATAATAGGAACTGTAGTAACTTGGAGTTATAAACAATGGGCAGACAAAATATCCGCAAATTTTGAAAAATATTTTTATATAAACGAAGTGTCCACAGAAGGTGAATTAAAACCTGAATTAATCCATCGCCGTGGCATATTCAAGGATAGTCATGGAGCCACACAGGAATGGGCAGATTATCAATTACGTCCTAATTTTCCAATTACTATGATAGTTGTAAGTATTTTTTTTTTATCTTGAATCAAATAAAAAAAAAATACGATTTTTATTATTCATGTTAAAGTAATAAACTCATTACCCTAAAGGCCCCAGAATTATTTAATCCACATCATGCATGGACAGCATTGAAGAAAGTCGAAGAAATTTTATTAGGACCATTAGGGATGAAAACATTAGATCCTGCAGACTGGGCATATAATGGTTATTACGATAATTCAAATGATTCTAATGATACTAAACTTGCACATGGATGGAATTATCATCAAGGGCCAGTAAGTTAACCAGCATTATTAGTAGAATTTTTTATATTATATTCTTAGCATTTTTTAAAGAGTATATTTGCTTTTTAGGAATGGATTTGGCCAATGGGTTATTTTCTTAGAGCTCGTTTATATTTTGCCCCATTAGTTGGGGGTGTAGATGAACTGCGTCGCACGATTGAATCAACTGAAATTATTATTTCACGACATTTTGTTGAAGCATCTACGAATCATTGGCGTGGTCTTCCTGAACTTACTAATAAGGATGGAGAATATTGTAGAGATAGTTGTCGAACACAAGCATGGAGTGCTTCATCTATACTAGAGGTCTTTTTACATAATCATATGTATTTATCATCGAAAGAACTTAATCTTTTTATAAAAATATTTTTTACAGGTTCTCCATGATTTAAATAAAATCAAACAAAAATTACAATCTGAAAATCAAGATTCAATAAATTGATATAATTTTGCGTGTGTTCACCACCGCCGGCTACACTTAGAATGTTTAAACTTAGAAAAAGAAAGTAGCATTAGGAAAAAAACTGATCACGAAAAATTACGTATTCTTGAGAAGGTAAGAGTAACACAATGCACGGAGACACACGCATATGATAAACAGCACGTTACTTTAACAAATGCACTGCCATGCAGCACTATAACAACTTTTCCTGTAGTTGATGAAGTTTTTTCGTCGGAATCTAAAAATATAGTAACAGCAGATAATATAGAAAGTAATGATGGATCAAAACTAAGAAAACAATATTATAACTCTGATCCTAAAAATGATTTCGAAGCGATTGAAACTTTATCTAATGCAACCGAAATGTCTATATCCTGTGACGCAAATGTTACTTATAAAACAGCACAATTCGTTCGTGAAAACGAAATATCTACAAATTATTCTCAAAAATATTTCAGTGAAAATAAAAGAAAAAATGTAGATAAAAGTGATATAAAACCTTCATCATTAAGTGATCATGTTTATGAAGAAGTTGGAAGAATTAAGGAGCCACAGTACTGGCCTGAATTTGATATTTTAGATTATTATGAGAAATATAGTCCTACAACGGCAAAGACTTTAATAAATACTCTTCTTTTACCAAAACAAAAAATATGTAAACAATGTGCCAGTTCAAAATATAGTCCAGTATATAGTGATCAATACATATACAAGAAAAAACCCTTATATGCTAGAGAAGTTATTCTTCATCATCTGAATGATATATATTATTTTAAATATTCTTCACGTGAAATGAAACGTGATACATATTTTTCAGAAGACAATAATACTCAAGACTGTATGCCACTTTATAATTATTCTAAAACTACAAAATCAGGAATATTTTACTTATGTGGTCCACCAAAAGATATATTTGATCTTAAAGCAACATTGAATCCAGAGATTATTATAATATCTAGTACTGTTAATTTAGTCAATGATGTAGTGAATACACAATTATATCATCGTTATATAAATGATAGATATACACGAATATCCAATAATGGATACATACCCATGACTTTTGAAGTAAACCATGACGGCATCCTCAGTACCATAAAAAACATAGGCTATGACACAGATTTACAAAATTGGATAAATTATCGTAATAATGTTTTGCAATCATGTACTACAAAACAAGATGAATTAGCATTGCCTGAGCACCATCCAAATAGATCGAGTCTATTACTATTAGAACCGTTATTATTAATGCCAGATTTGACAAGTCCTAGGCAAAGGCAAAATAAGAATCGTATTTCACATACAGAAAATATGAAAATAATCAAAATAATTATTGCTTATACTTTATCGTTTTTTATATTAGCTATTATTACGTTCTATATAGTATATTTCACGTAGATATTAAATATTTCTTGAAATAATATAGAAAAAAGAAAAAAATATTGGGAGATTTTTATGAATTAAATGCAAATTTATAACTTTATCACATGTTAATTGTTATTTTCTGTTAAATTTATTATAGTTTTAACGTAACTAAACTTGTTTACATGCTTCTTATACAAAAATTTATTATATGCTCGCTTTGATAATTAGTTATATGAATGTGTGATTATGCTCACACTATTCCTATTCTATGTGGCATTATAAGAAAATTAAATAAACTAAAATATAAATCATATTTTTATTTAATTATATTACTTATTAAGTTTCCTTAATTTTCTTTTTAAATATCGACATAAAGGTATAACAAATTAAGGCTATTTAACTCTATATTCTACACATATTTTTATTATTGTTAAAAAGTAAATAACTATACATAGTAGCAGGTAAATGCAAGCTTTCTTATCATACTACTGTATTATTACAAAACACAATTTTCATGGTAGCAAAATGTTATTTTTTTTAGCTAATAGTCAATTAATAAATTATGAATTACAATAGTTCAATATAAATCTGACTATATTTGTTATAATTAGTTAATTTTTTTTATGTATTTTAAATATTTATTTTAAAGATCATCAAACAATCCTTTAGGCGCAGGTCCTACACGGTTTGTATTTGTTGAAAATGATCTTGCATTATCTGAATTCACATCATACAAATTATCAGTTTGGTAATTACGTTCAAAGTGACTGTTTGCACCATATGAATTTATTTCAGAAGTTGTACCAACATAGTAATCTGTCGAATCGAAATCTCGTAATAAACCAGCTCCTGCTGATTCCACAGATTCATCTCTTTTTAAAGAACGTACTAAAATAAACAAAAGATTTTTTGTAGAAAAAGTAAATCATATAAGGAATTTTTCTGTATTAACATTTGACATTTATATTATACAAATTATAATTACCTGTGTCCATATTCTGTCTAGATGATCTATAACGAGAAGAACTTCCAGTAACATTGAAACGTTCTTGGAATTCACGTCTTCTATATACAGAATCTTCTGCTCTTTGTCGCTTACGTCTTTCTGTATGAAAACAGAATTTGTATCAAATTATTAAAATATTATCTAGTCTATAAATAAGAATAACTTAAACAAAAATATACTCTGGGTCAAATACAATTTTATATTTCAAATGTACCACGTATAATAAGTTCTCTTCCTTCTTCTACAAGATCTGTAGTAAATTCGTCATCATCAAGAAATTGTTGAAATCCTAACATTGAAAGTAATCTACTTCCTAAACTGAAATATGTTGCCAAACAAAATGCTAATATTGCCATTGGAAAATAGATATTAAATCCATCAGATATTATGGATATTACATCCATATGACCCATTACCTAGAAACATATAAGGAAATAATACAAATATTAATGTATATTTGTTATTACGATTAGATCTATTTACCTGAGTATAATGTGTTTCTAAAATGTGCGTTTTTATAATATGAGAATCCATATGAATAAGTCCCAAAAAGTTAAGACACATAGGTGGTGTCAAGCGACATAACATCATACCACTGAATATTAAACTATACTCGTTCGTTTGATGGTGTGGTGCCAGATAATATAAATTTAAAACACGAATTTTTAAAATTGTTGAATAAGCACAATAGCAAAGGTAAGCAATGATGAGTGTAGACAATACCTAACATAAGAAAATTATTTGTATTATCATCCATTACAAAAAAGAATTTCATTATAAAAAATAAATAAGATTATTTACCTCTATTGTAAAGTAATCATAATTTTCTTTAGCTATATTAACAAATTGTGCAAACAATGATAGAACAGGTGATTTATTAAAAAATGTTACTTCTGACCATACAACAGCTGCAGATAAACAAGCAGCACAAATAGCAGCAACCCTCTTAACATAACTTTTAATAATACATTTCCAATACCATTCTGTAATTATATTTACAATTATTAAATTTTATATATAAATGTTTTTATATGAAAGTATAAAAATTTTATATATGATAGATATAAGATATTAAATATATCCATTTATTAGATTGTATGCTTCTTACCGATAATTGGATTGTAAATTATTCGAAGAGGGAATGATCGATGTACAGGAAATGTTGGTTTAAATCTTCTCTCATGACTAACTTGATTTTTTTCTACATCTTCCAAATGAATGATTTTATCCACTGTAATGCCCCACAAAGTTTCTACACGTTGCAGTGTTTGTAAAGCTTTAATAGTCTGAAAGAAATGACCAACATCATTAGTAAAAATGTATATATTTGCATATGCATAAGAAAAAAATATGCATAACACATGCATAAGAAAAAAATAATACAAAACCTGTTTGTGCAATCGAATTAAAGATTTTTCTGAAGGAGTATCAATTGGTGTATCATCTGGTAACTGTCTTCTATTCATTCTATCTTTTAGTTCAGCAGGTATTTTTTGTAGAATTGTTTCCAAATTAAAATGATACGGGTGGCCTGGTCCAATAGATATTGTAGCAACTTGTAAGGACTAGGAAAAAATTTCTTTTCTGTGATATTATTATAATTTTTTCAACTATTTATTATAATTTATTATAGGCAAAAAATATACCTCAAGTATGTCATCTACTGTTTCTTCTGCCTCACATTTGTCTGAACTCAATTTAGCTATTTTGAAATAACTATAATGCAAAGTATATCCAGGTTTACTAGTATTCCATAATCCACGTGGTACTTCTACAAGCGCATATCCCAAAAGTAATACTAATAAAAATAATCCCCATGTATTTGATGCAGAGGAAGCAATAGCTTTTAGCTTTTGTCTAAAAATATAAGTTTAAGATTATAACATCAAAGACTTTTCTAGTAAAAATTTTACTATGGACACATTCATTACCCATCAAGATGTAATCCTGGCTTTAATGCAATGTATATTAATAAGATACCACAGATGAATAAGTAACTTCCATAATAAATCGCATTATCAATAAGAGCAGATTTTAGCTTCCCTTGTACTGTAAAATCACCTGCATTTATATAAGATTGCATTAAAGGAAGTATTAACCATGTTAAACATTGTGATGTCCAATATACAATCCTCCATAATTTTGGGAATACATGTTCTGGTATATTTGGTAAAGGATCTTTGCATGTATGAAATAGAGCATCTGTAGTATTATTTGCATTTTCATTACTTGAGTTATGTATATATTGTTCCATACATTGCCTAAAAACAGTCTAAACAAAAAAATTTATTTATTTTTACTTTAGAAATTAATGTATGATTAATTTAAATATTATATATATTATATTCTAATATAAATATCAAATATATATATATATAACTTACTGAAGAAACATCTAGGGGTAATATAAATACTATCAACAGTGAAAAGTACCATGCAATAAGCACTGAGATTGTAACAATAATATGCTGTCTATACACATTTCCATATTTATATAATAAAGTTGCAGCTAGATAAAAAGCTATAGCAATCTCAATCAGAAATTGGTCAAGAAACATTTTTGTATTATTTTATCTATATTTATTTATATTATACAACAGCTAATGCTGTACATGCCTGCTAAGGCATTAATATTCTATTTATCTTGATCTGATTTGTTATTTATTTCTTGACTTTCCTTCAGCTTTTGTTCTGCTTCTTTCTGCATTCTTTCTAATTTTTCCAAAGTGACAGATTTTAAAGGTATTACTTTTGGTTTGCAAAGTATATAATCTGTAGTTTCCTCTTGATATAACAGCCCTTGCTTAGGAATAATTATATCGACTTGTTCAGTAGTTTCATCAACAGATTCTGACATTTTTCTTTGAATTTCATGAATTTTACAAAGCTGTTTTCAGATGTACCATAAATTATTCAAATCAAATGAAAACTAAATTTTTTAACATAAAATAAAATATCACATAGCACTTGCACAATAAGTGCAAAACAATTATTTTATAATCATATTTTATAAACAATTTAAATTAAAAAATTCTAGATATTTAAAATCCATTAATTTATATGGTATGAGACATCAAGTAATATATAAAATCATGACACGAAAAGATAATAAAAGTTCACAAACACAAATAACCCATGAATCACTGTATACGAGCTCGAATTAAAATAATGTCGATACAAACACTGATCGAAGAATTTATTTTTATTTTAATATATTTTTGTCACTTAAAAATATAAATATATTGCCATTTTATTATGTTAATATCAATCACAAATGCATACACTGCATATTAGAGAATATCGACGTCACACACGTCACATATGCTCTGAATGGTTCACAATAACTATACCTCATGTACGAACGCATGCGCAATTGCAAATATGTTTTTAGAGAAAGAAAAAGAACATGTCCTCGTTATAAAATATTTTCTTTTTTCTTTCTTTTTTTTTTTTTTTTTTTTTTTAAGAAATATTATAGTCAAATACATTCAATTAAAAAATATATACACGTTTCATATCATAAAAAGTATTAATATAACAGTCTTATAATTTATTGTATACATTTTTAATACACAAAAATATTTATTTGAAATGCAATCATATTTAAAAATATATGAAAAATTAAGTTTTTTCATATTTTCAATTCTTTTCTTTTTTTTTCTAACAACATATTCATTCCATAATGGCATCAATAAGTATATTCATCATGAAATGTACATTTCAAATTATAAAAATTAATTATTACTTTACAAAAAAAAATACTTTTTTATAAATATATTTTCTACAATTATTACTCATTAATTATCAATTATTAAAAAAATTAATACTAAAAATATATATACGTCATACTTATTTAAATATTTACAATACTCATATTGCATTAATAAAGAAATAATAGAGATTTAAATATAAAAAGGAACCATAGTAGTATTAGAAAATGCATATATAAAAGTCAAAATATTAATCATGAAAATTAGTAGAAACTAAATATTCTTATTAACTCATTAATTCTACACATATTATTTAACTATACTGGTCTTTACTTTTATTTAAAATATTCTTATAATTATGAAAAAATACTGAGAATTTAGCAAATCCTCGTTCATGTAGAAGATGAATTTAACCAGCCCTTTCATGGTTATATTTTGAAGGAGTAGAACAAACAAAATGTTTAAAATTTTCTTTCCAATCAGAAAGTGGAATTTCATCGTCAGATATTAAAAACTGTTCATTGTAATAAAATTTCTGCTTAACTGAACTACTTTCCATTAAATTTGTTGTACTATTCATGGAATAAGTTTGATATCCAGTGTCTTGAACTATATTAGAAACACTTTGTCTCTCAGACATTCCCAAAAATATATTAGTTTTGTGCGAAGTACAGTTCTCCAATTTATAAGTCTGACTTAAATCAGGCAAGTGTTTCATCTCATTAATATTATTATGATATTTATCTATATCTTTAATCATTTCATTTTTTTTATTGTCTTTGATTAAAGATGTAGAATTTTCCATTACTGAATTCATTTCTACAGATATGTCTGTTCTTATGTTCTCGTGATCATTATTTGATTGATTAAAATTTTCTTTGTTTATATACGAATTATGTGAAGATAAGACCATATCTAAAATCAATTTATAAAGCATTGATTGTATATGGTAATTATGTTTTTAATATATAATCTCTTGTAATATTTTTTATAGAAAATTTACCTGGTACTTCATTATTTTCAGAAACCTTAATATTCTCTGAAGTAGACATCTCTATGCTTTGACTAAAATCTAATTTTATTGCTGAACGAGAGCGAGTTTTCATATTTTCTGCTGATGTGTTTCTGATATCAAGTATAGAAGATATATTGGGTGATAGATTTTCAGAATTTTGTATAGGTGTTCCATGACGCTGCATTTTGCGTGAAAATTTCTATAAATAAAAAATTTGACTTTGTACATCATATTCTACATTGATTTTTTTTCTGTATAGAAAGTTATGATTGTAAGTAATATTGATAAATAATGATTGTAAGAAATATACTAAAAACATTAAAAATTTTAATTGATACCTTTAATGGTGTGCCATATATAAACATTCCACTTTCTGGAGGACTCTTACAGAATGTTAAAGAAGTGTTCATTTTGATTGGTGAAACTAGCAGAGAACTTTGCTCTTCATCTTCAAGACACTCAGTATAATTGAAGAATAATTTTCTCCTTAATGAACTTGTACTTAAATTTGCATCATCACTATCTACACTTTGTTCCTAATTTTGCATACAAAATATTCATGTAAATAGAACAAATATTTTAACACAAAAACAGAATAATATGTATCAAAATTTCTAATCTATTATCAATGTACCTCATTAAACGTAAAATAAGGTTTTAAAGCTTCTTCAACATTTTGAGGTAATTTTGGAGGAAGAGATAAAATTGTTTGACATGTACCTAAAAATAATGATATAATTATATTGAAAAAACATTATTTACTTATATTTAATACCATCTTTTTTTGTTGTTTTAAAGGAATCTTTAATTATATTTGATTTATCAGTAAGCCGTTTAGGAGTATCCATTTTAATGTCTACTTTATATTCTTTTTTTTTAGATTCCCATGGGCTAGGTATTATCTCATTTGTCATAAAAAATTTATCAATTGCTGCCTGAGCTTTTAATTCAATGTCTGGATCTACATTATATATTTGTTCTAAAGGAAATTCTTCTATTTCTGCTGGTTTTATTAGAGCTAATTCTTCTACGCTCCATGCAAATTCAGGTGATTGTTGGAGATTAGAAACCTTTATATTAAAAATGATATAATTTATATTATTATTATAGATTGTCTATGACTGATATGATTAATCTCCTTATATAATAAATATATGTTATCACCTTATTAAAAACACTTGGACTGATAACAGACATGTGCAATCTACTTGTCAAATCATTTTCAAATGGATTCCTTGCAATGAACTTTGTTAATCCTGATGGTGGTGTGATATGATTTGGTAAATGTGTAAAACGACCTGCATTCTTTTGATATATTGTTTGTTTATGTTTATTTTCATTTTGTTTGATTGGAGATTCGTATATTTTTGTACTATTTGTTAAAGTACCATCATACTTAATTTTCGTTTTGTTTGGTGTTGATAACTTTGACTGACTCATTTCACTAAAATTG
This sequence comes from Vespula vulgaris, assembly GCF_905475345.1. Lineage (NCBI taxonomy): Eukaryota > Metazoa > Arthropoda > Insecta > Hymenoptera > Vespidae > Vespula > Vespula vulgaris. The sequence goes on along the minus strand of NC_066592.1, from coordinate 6,426,894 downwards.
TTTTTAACTGTGCAAACGTCTACGTAATTTTTCTTAATAATAAAAAAAAAAGAGAGAGAGAGAGATAAAACATTAAATTTAACAGATAAAAAAAATTAAACTCTGCTTCAATGAAGGTTTGAATTCAACTAGTGCACACAATTGCTACTAATTGTTACGAATTGAATGTCACATAAACGTTATATTTATAATAACAAATTCATGATCTTCATATGATTCTAATCAAATAAAGAAAAATAAATTATATTATGAAACATTACAGAAGACATACCGTTTTTAAGAAATAGTAAGAATCAGTGAACGAGATAAAATATATGAAATAATGATACACATAAATAACATGAATTCTAATATGCATTTGTCAATTTAAGTTAACGATTATTACGTTTTAATTGTTTTGGTAATTATTAAGCTTGTTTAAATATTTTTTTATACATTTTCCAAGTATTTAACAACAATATACGAATTATTTGAAAACCACCACGAGTCTATTCACTCGTTTGAAATTCACCAATAAACTGCAGCATAGTAAATAAAGGTTATCGTTGATTAGTGCAGTTTAAAGTAACTAGATTCAAATATAACTGACTTTAAAATGTCTAATCAGAGAATTTTATTTTAATATATATGGTATTTTTAATAAATATTGAAAAAATTAGCATCTTCATTCTTTAATCAAATATAATGATGTTAAATAATAAAAATTCTATTTTCGCACGCGCGTTTTTTAATGATATAATTTAAAAACGTTGTAACATTACTGCGGTATTATTCTTTTATTACTAGAATTAATTTATTGTTTATCGATATCATAATATATTATTTTAAATGTTTTATTAATTTTTAAATGTTATATTGATAAATTCATTATTCTTTAAATGTATTGAATATTTATAGATTCATCGATTAATATTTTAATAGAAGAAAAACACACACGCACATATACATAGGGAAGATTTTTATTCGTACTATCTGTTTAGAAACTTACTTCTTAGTACGTATCATACGGATAAATATAATGACCGATTCTGCGCCAACCGCATGGTATATAGCGTAAATTGTGCATTGCATATTTTTAAATATAATGCATTAAATAAATAACTATTTTGATTGCGATGTAAAATTATCCTCACAAAATACATTAGCTGGCAAATGTGAGTACCGTGCTCTTATATTTCTTTACACAGTGTTAAGAGCTACCGTTTTAGGTTACCAAAGTTGTTTGAGATGTTATCTTTATTACGAGTATTTCTCGTATCATGCATCAATTTTTTTTAATTCTATATACATCTGTTACTATTTATTACTTGTTTAAGTAAAAATTATTTATATTAAGTTTTGTTAATACGGAAGTGAGATACAATTTTTAAGATTATTGTTGCAATATACCTTATTTCATAAAATAGCAATTTTATTACGCACATATTTGCTTATGTGCATTTAAAAATATATATTTGTATTTAATTGCATGAAAATATTATTAAACATAATTCCTTTAATCTGATAGACCTTAAAAAACTAAAGAATATGTTTTGTATGTTTTTATATACATAGAACCTAAAATGGCAGAACAGCAACAACCAACTCCTGATTTTAAACGCATGTCTTTGGATAAGATAATAGAGGCAATGACTGCTGATTTAGAAAGTTCTAATGGCCATTATGTTCAGTTTGGAATATCACCACAACAAACTCCACCGCATAATTGGAGTGACTATCCTTCTGGTCAAACAAGACATTATATTGGTAGTCGACCTCCACATCCTATCCAATCTCCACAAAGCGTGCAATCTATGAGTCCAATTGCAACTTCTTTATATATGCAAGATATGCCAAATTATGATAATACTAATACCGATCCTATTTATTTTCCACCTCAAACTGTAAATCATTTAGGTATTAACGAAAATAATGATTTAGTGGGAACTTTTGATGTTGGTGGAGGAAATTATATCAATGTTATTTATGGAAATGCATCACAAATAATGGCAGAACAATGTCAACTTTCAAATATGACACCTTATAAAAATCAAGGTGTAATGGACAGAGAATATGGACTTTTCAATGATCAACGTATGAATATACCATCTGATATGCCAAATCAAAATTTTAATGGGAAACAACTAATTGATAATCTTGTCTGTAATTGGGTACCAAATCAATCAGGAACATATAGTCCTTTTGGTGGTTCTCCAAATGTAACACCAGTACCACAATCTAATACAGATGTCAGAGATTCTGAAGATCTACCTAGAAATATATCAGAGAGTCACTACAAAAGACCACGAATGGTAGCAGAAGTAAAACCTATGCGTCCTTCTTATTCAGATGTATTAACAAAATCAGCACCAACTCCACCTTCTCCATTAATTCTACCATCTACGAAACCTAAAATTGAATCTGTGACCAAAAAAGTTACTAATAAGAGTTCTAAAAATAAAATTAAACCTACATCATTAAAGAGACAGAATTCATCAGGGAGTGATGATCACAATTCCCCAAAATTTCAAGTTCCCAAAAAAGTATTAGAAAAAAATAATTCTAATCTTCCAAGACGATGGGTTTCTTTAGATAATCTTGGTTCACAAACTGAATCTCATGAAATAAATACTTTTGATAGATCAGATCAGTTTGAAAAGAAAAAAGTTTTGAAAACTTCTAAAAAAAATGACAAAAATGAGACACTTAACAATTCAAAAATTCAAAATAATAACTCAAAAACGACTGGCAATATTCCAAAACGTCCAATACAAATTAATAACAATTTAAATACAATCAATAATTCCAGTCAAACAATCTCACCTGAGAAAATTGAAAAAAATCAGCAGCAAAATAATAAAATTAATAAAGATGATAAAAAAGTGACTAAGGAAAGAAATTCTAAGCGCTTCCAAGCTGAAAAAGCACAGCAGATTAAGAAAGGTCAAAGAAGTCGTAGAAAAGAATATAGAGAATCTCCTATTAAGGATCTATGTAAAAATTTAAATAAATATGCAAGTCGATGGAGTAAAATTGTGTTAAAGATTTTCTATTGGTTATTACACTTAATATCAGATGTAGTTAGTATGAGTGCCAATCTTGTTATTCAACTGTAAGTATTAATAAAAGAAATTAATTTATTTATAGATATACATATATATATATATATATAAATCATACATACACATATATGTGTTTTTATAACTTATATATTTTTCAGTGGCAAATGTGCTTGGTACCATTCTATACTTTATTTAAAATACTCATGGGTTTATGTAGTAACAATGTTTTCAAAAATACGTATTCTTAATGCTTTTGGCAAACAATTAGATTATTGGTTTGGAAGTAGTAAATTTGCTTTTTGGCGTAAAATGAAGACAGAAAATGAAGATAAAGAAGAAAATTCAAATTGGATACATGGTGGACTTGAAGCTAATATTGCATTACCTAGTACTGGAGAAGAAGCTATGAAGAGATTATTAGCTTGTAAAGGCAAAGACCCTTATAGTATACTTGGTGTTACACCAACATGTTCTGATGATGATATTAAAAAATATTATAAGCGCCAAGCCTTTTTAGTGCATCCAGATAAAAATAATCAACCTGGAGCAGAAGAAGCATTCAAAATATTAGTTCATGCTTTTGATATAATTGGAGAACCAGTAATACTTTTGTTATTTGCAAATTGATAATTTTACAATAATTATAAATTGTCTAAAAACAATATTTTTTCAGGAACGAAGACAAGCATTTGATCAAACAAGACAGGTTGAAGCTGCTTGGGGTGAATTAAGTGATTTGTTATCCCAATTACATAGAAAAATGGAACAAGCAGCAAATACAATAAGGTGTACAAACTGTGGTTTGAGGCATAAACGAGTTCCGACTCAACGTCCTTGTTATGCTGCCCGGTTTTGTGCACAGTGTAAGATACGCCACAGTGCAAAAGAAGTCCGTATTTAATCGCAACTATTTACTTCTCTTTCTTTTGTACTTATAATCTAATTATCTACATTTAATTAGGGTGATATATGGGCAGAATCTCGATTAATGGGATTTCTTTGGCATTATTATGCTTGTATGGAAGGTGCAGTGTACGATGTCACTGATTGGGCTGCTTGTCAGGCCGGTAATTTAAAGCATCTTAGAGCAAACACACATAGCGTTCAATATAGAATTGTACTAGGTCAACGTCCACCGCCACAGACTTCTAACAGTGGTAAAAAACGACAACAAATGGATCCAAATACAAGGTAGAAATACACATAACTAACACTTTAAAGAAAAATGAATAAAAAAGATATTTTATTTTTTTTTTGCATATAAATAAATAAACATAATAAACTTTTTAAATTAAATTAAAGTAAAAGCTTTTTATCTTTTTTAATACAGTGAAGCAGATTTTGAAGAATTTTTAAATAATCTATACAACCATAGCAAGCCTGGTAATCCTAATACATCAGCAGAGCAAAGTTCCTTTAGAGGAGATTGCAGAAGACGAAAAACCAAACGCAAGAAGTAAGCTAATGTACGCGAAGCTTTGAGATCTTATGATATTTCCTATATATGATTACTGAGTAACACATACTGGTTTGAACTTCTTTTTCTTTTTTGAGTGATTGTCATCATAACGACAAGTACAGATCTTGAGAATGTAGTGTGTCTTCAGTGACTGATACTCTCAATCTAATATTCTAAAAGTATATGACTCAATTAGAGTACATAACAAATCGTGCAAAAAAAGAATTATGATTTGCATTAGAAAAATACTCTTGAGAATAATAAATTTTTAAAATGTTTAGATGCATCAAGTGCAAAAAGTGTTAAACAAAACATGTAGAAAAACATGAAAACAGAAACAAATGTGCATCTTGATTTTGTTGTACATATTTAAAATAGCTTGTACTTTTCTAATGAAAAAGATATAGCTTTCCTTCTTCTTGTTTCTTTTTTTTTTTTTTTTCTTTTTTATAAACCTCTGATCAAGACTTACACTATAATAATATGACATACTATGCTTTCAGTACAATTATTAAGATAAATAATTTTATGTTTAAAGGTATAAAACTATTAACAATAAAAGTTTTATAATCTACATTACATATCTTTCCGTTTAAAACAAACCAATATTGAAATTAATTGCTAATATACATTCATTTTTTTAATTATTTATAGTTGTGGAAAGATTGCATTAACAGTTAATTTATTGTAACATTGAAAAGTTACTAATGCTAGATTTCTTGCATCACACACAGGTACGTAATTAGTAGATTTTAAGAACATTTATTTGATTTAAATACGACGTTTTACAATGAAAAACAATCTAAAATCTCCAATGAATTTTATTTTATTTTAATTAACGTATTATACAATATTAATTTGTATATTATTCTATACATAGGGATATTTACTAAGTACATGTTAAATGAACGTGATGTGGAATTAAAACATTCTTAAAAAGATGATTACTTTATTTAAAGATACTCAGAATGATTTCAATTAATATTAATATTAATCAATACCCCACTCTTTAATATAATATATTTAAAACATTTGATTTTCTTTTTCTGTATGCAGATGTTTTTAAAAAATATTAAATCATTGCATAGTCTTTTTTGTTGTATGATGATTTTATACTATTGTGGTAACTATCATAATCCATGATCTCTATTATTTATAATTATTAGATTAATTATCGGAATTTTGCAAATGTAAGACTGATTTTCTTCTTCTTTGTTAAGCATATGTTGTATTAGCATTTAGAAAATTTGACAAAAATCTACTGAAAAAATTGAATGAATCTTAAAGGTATAGTTAACAACTCTGCAAATGTTACATATATATAGAATTAATTAGAAAAGTATAACATGTACAAATTTTTTCAGCATTGTACAAAGTGCATTATAAGTTAAGGTGCTGAAAGTAATATAAAAAGCAGAAATATTTGATAATTGTAATTTACAGAATATAATTGCAGAAACAAGAAATAACAATGGCTAAAAGCATTATTTCAATGATGGTATTATAAACTTTTTTGACACGTACGTATGTATATGTATACAGATCAATGGTAGATCATTGCATTATAATTAATTTGAATTGTGAGAGTGCCAAAGTATGCCAGAATTTCATATTCATGTTCATTTAAGAATTTTTTTTTATATATTTAATTAAATTAAAGCTTCCTTATTTGTACTGCCATAAATTATAAAGTGCTTTGTATATGCAAATATATCAGCTATTAACATGTATACCATATGGATTTACAATAAAGCTATAAATTAGATGTACAAGCTATACTATATATTGTAACATATACTTTTTCTTTAGTAATATAGATTTTATCTATACCTTACCTTTCTATAAACATAACAATCTCTATAAATATAAAAATATTAACAAAAGATAATTTTTGAAATCATATATAAAAGCTTTCCATTATTTTTTAATTAATAATACAAGTTATTTATTAATGTTTTTATGAAAATGCAAACAATAAAATATAAAAAATATAGAATATTTGTATGGACTTATTTTAATTATAAAAACAATTAAAGTTAGAAAATATAAAAATATTTATTAAACAATTTTTTGTTATATTACATAACTTCTTACTAATTAGAATATAAATTAAGAAAATTACTTCCTAATTTACTCAAGCATTTCTTCTAGAAACACAAGCGCATCTACATTATTAATTGCATTTTCAATATCTCGTTTTTGGACTGTTTTTTTTTTTGTTTGTACAGTATATTTATAGGCTTCCTTTGCCAATGAATCAATAAAAAGTTCCTGTAAGAAAATGAATTGACGGATACACAAAAATAATTCTAGAATATACAAACAAAAATATATATATACATACATACATACATATATATATAAATATATATATATCTATATATATTTATGAACTTAGTTATTTACTCTTACAACTGTTGAACTCAAATTAACTAAACTCAAACTTATAATACTAACAAACTAATTAAACTCATATCTTATAATATAATTCTGATCTAATCTAATCTAATAAATATTTTTTTTATTTCATTACACAAATACGTATTTACGATAGAATTATATAAAGTTAAAGTATAAAATCTTTAATTAATAATAGTATAACAATAAGTTTAGTAAAATGTATAGGGAAAAAATATTGAAATAGTTATTACCGTCGATTTTGCTATTAAAAATACTGCCTCCTGATTAACCAAATTTACATCGGGGTCCATTTTAATAATATTTCTTACTCTGCCTATAGGAAGTCTTACTAATTTCTCTCTTTGTTCTTCATCAGCCTGAAGAGCAGTATCGGTCTCTTCTTGAGAATCTTGCAAATTTTCAACACCATTACTGATATTACTTTCATTCAATTCTCCCTCGTATGTCAAATCATCAACCTTGGCATTCGCCATGTTTATAGAATTTTGTTCTTTACAGTATAACAAAATAATAACTTCAAATACCCTAGGTGTACATACGACATATGTCAAAATTTTTAATTTACACTATAGCCAAAAATGTAGCAGTAATATCATATTCAATAAATGTAATACAAGTTTTATAAAATGATTAAAAAATTTTTACTTTATTTGATGTTACATGCAGATTATAATAATTTGTTTTTATGATATATAAATATATATATATATCAATTAAAATAAATAATTAAAGAAGATTATTGATTTTCTACGAAACAGTTTGGTCTGGTTTGGTTTTAAATTGCCGCGCATTAAAGATTATTTTAAACTATAGAACAGTATGGAATGAAGTTTGTTATGTTAGTAAATATAATGATATTCTGTGTGTCCTCTAGAGGGCACCACTAATAATATTTTTGAAATATATGTACATATATACATACTTTTTGAGCGCGTTTAACTGTAAAGTGGTAAACCGTCAATCTTTTTACCTCGAAAAACATTTCTTAAATTTAATAAGAAATGTGTGACCTTATAGATTTAGACAATTCCTCGGGTACTTCATTGAATACAAAATTAGCATCGCCGTTAATCCCGGTACCTTCAAATATAGAACAGAGAAATTTAAATGTTTGTTGTGATAGGAATAATACATTGATAATAGAAAAACGTGAAAGTTTAGGTAACAATCCTTTTGATATGCTGCTACATAAAGCGATAGAATATGTTAATAAGGAAGAAGATCCATTTGAAATAGTATATGAAAAAGCTTTAAAGGGAACTGACATTACTGTATTAGAAGATAAGAACATTAATATTACAGATGATTGCAAAGCTACATACACACAATTTTCGTGCAAGTTAAAAGAAGGTAAAACTTTGGATGAATCTTTCCCAAATCCTGATCTTATAAAATCTACAGCTGAGATAAAGTCATTAAATTCGTCGATATTAAATCATTCTGCAATGAATGATACATTATATGAAACAAATTATAATGGAGAAAAAAATGAAATTAAATGTATGGTTCAACATAAAATACCATTACATATACAAGAAACTGAAAGTGATATAAAAAACTTAATACCAATAAATATAAAGTCAATACAAATGCGTTCATATTCTCAAGGTGATATAGCACATGAATGCAAACAGCTGTTAAAATATAGATCAAATTCTGTGACAGAAACATTAAAAACTGACAGAGTAAATATAAATGATACAGACAGCAAGTCTTCTTCAATATTTAATGATCAATTAAATAAAGGCTTCTTAGAAGATCAATATAATGATGTCTCTGTATTTTCTACTATATCAAACATTTCTAGTATTACAAGAAATTCTGGTTCCTTAACACATAATTCTATGGCTTCAATGATATCAAATAATACTATGAATTTTGCTTTCTTAGATAATTGTTCTTCATTGGTATTTTGTGATACAAAATTAAATGAAAGGGTGAATAGTCCTATGAATAAAATATCTGTAAGTTCTGGAACATCATTACCTATTACACCAGCTCAAAAACAGATTGATATATCCGTTTTAGCACAAAAACTGAATGAATTAAAATTGAAGACATCAGAATTACAAATTTCGCAAAAAGATAATAATGAAAGTGATAATCAACATATAAATACAAAAACAACATTTGATGTTAATGATAAATTGCTTGATATTGATGCTTGTATACCTGAAATTACATTTTCTAAATTATCTAATAATAGTACCAATTCAGATGCTTCTTCTGATTCTAATTTTCTTGTATGTAAATAAAAAATTATTCATTAATTTTATTTACTTTAGAATATTTTGTTTGTTTAGATTAAATTTTATATATTTATTGTTTTACAGAAAAACAATAACGTAAATAAATCAATATTAAATGAAGCTAAAGCTCTTGCGAAAACATTTGAAGAATATGCAGAAAAAGCTTCAGGGTGTATGTATACTTTTTTTACTATTTGCTATCTCTATGTTATATTGAATTCTTATCATTTATTTATATTGTCAATATAATTTTATGTTTCTATAATAACAGCAAATTCAGATGAACTGATTATAGATGATCCTATGTGGACTTCAGAATTATTGCCAGCATTTGAAGATGACATAGTAGATGGCTTAATTGAGGTACCATCTTTAAATGCTACTAATAGGGAAGAGAAGTTTGATAACATATTATGTTCTAATAGCAATACAAATGATAAAACAAAATCACAGAATAACATTAAACAAAATATAGAAATAGTTCCTTTTAGTCAAATTATTGCTGATAAAAAAGCTACATCCACATTATTACTTGATCTTAAAAAAATAGTTAGTACAGAAAACAATTCTGAGGCTAACAGATTACTTGAAAATTTGGAAAAAGTTTTAGGAATTCAATCCAACAATGATATTGAATTATTATCTGCATATTTGCAAACAACAAATGATTCAGAAACTATCAAAAATACAGGAGAAGAAAAACATGATAAGAGTCATGTGGATGATTTAAAAATTCATGAAATAGAAATTAACAAGGAATTATGTTGTAATAACAAAATAAATAGATGTGAAGTATTCAATGACAGTAAATTATTAATAATGGAAAATAAAATACAAAATGATTTACCATTAGTAAATGCACAAACAGAAATTTCTCCAAAGAAAGAAAGATCTGTTGATACAGAAAAAGAAGAAAACGAGATTGATATTAATAATTCTACTCAAGAAAATATGGAAACAAATAAAGAAGAAAATAATAAAACAGAGAGTAATGAAAAAGTTGCAGTAGAACTGCTTATCAATTTAGGTAAAGTATTAAGTGGACAATCTAACGAATCAGCAACACTGAATTTGTTAAAGAATTTAGGGGAAGTATTAAATTTAGTATCAAAAAATAAGCAAGAAAAAAATAATGAACATGATAATATAACTTCTACTATTGGAAGAACACCAACTAAAGAGAAATCTGTAAATAAAGTACAATCTACAATATCATTAAAAGTGAAACAAAGACGAAGTTTGGATTTAATATCAAAGGTGAGAACTTTAATGATTTATATTTGTCAAAATATATATATATTTTTTTCTATGTAAAAAACTTTTTAATATAATTTTAATATTTAATATTATAGGTGAAACCATTTAACCAGAAAGCATACAGGAGGAGTGCTTGTGTAACTAGTACATCTCCTAGTAAAAAACTGCAAAATTCATTGGTATTTAAAGATAATAACAAATCTCAATTAAGTAAGACTAAAAAGCGTTTTCCTAGTGATCCAGGTTCAATTAATTTGATCTCATCTAAAAAAGAAGTTGCTGCTAACATAGGAGATCAGCAAATTATTGGTAAATATTAGTATCCACTAATATCCAGTATTAAATCTCTTGTAATATATTATATTACTGTTAATGTTCAAAAAATTCTGATAAAGCTGGTTATACTTATACAATGATGTCTCTACAGCAGAGTTTTTTAACCATTAAAGAGTAAATATAAGATTAAAAATTTAATGAATTAAATTTCCTTTTAGGTATACACAAAGTAAATACAGGAATAAATAATCCAAAAGAGAAACCACCTATCAAATTAGTTGTCAGAAATCAATTAAAAAACAAATCAAAATTTGAAGCTGTAAATAGAAAGGGTCCTATGAAAGCAGTTATTCCAATAGGAAATATGCAAAGAAAAGGTATATATATATATATATATATATATATATATATATATATATATATATATATAGAAAGAGAGAGAGAGAGAGAGAGAGAGAGAGAACGAAAAAACTAAACATAAAATATATAAATAGATAAAATTTTTCATTTAAATCCATATTTTAGGTATAACTACACCTCCGAAATCACCTAAGAATGTACAACCCTGCATTAAAATATTCAGTAGCACACCCAATTCAATGGAAAATGAAATTGACTTTAAAAAATCTCCTAAATTAAAACCAATGGCATCGTCGACACCAGACTCTCTTAAACATAAATCTGTTGTACAATTGCCAATGATTCAACGTTGTGACAAGATCAATGCTTCGTGCGATATATCGCCGATAAACGTACAGGAGGAAATAACTAGTGATAAATGTAAAATTTATCTTAGTCCGAAAAGGTGAGAATAAAAAGAAAACAATTGTAGTAAATATTATTAAATACTTCTTGTTTATCTACAGAGTGAGTAAATGTTGTTCTCCAAGAAGAGGGATGCCTAAAAGTCAAATAAGAGAATCTAGTATTCCAAAATATTCTACGTCTCCCGGTGTTCTTGTAAGAATCCCATCGCAAGATATTAATAAATCACAAGAAATGTCACTATCGTCGCAAAGTTTATCTAAAAAAGAAGAAAATATTTATAAAAAATCACCGATGACTAATAAAAAGATCGGAATAACAGAACAGAAAAGTCCGTTAAAAGATAGTAATCATATTGTTACCAAGGGAAAACCATTAAATTTAACTTCTAAGCTTCGAGGAAGCAGTAATAAAATTATTGGAAGTGAAAAGGAAAATACATTTTCATAATATTTATGGTGAAAATCAAATCAACGCATAAATCATTATATACTACATTAATGTTTTTTCTTCAAATTCCTTTTAGTCATATACTTTTTTCCGAGGTAAAATTTTTGTATTCATTTTATAATAAAATCATTTAAAAATGAATAAAAGACCATATAATCACAATGCGCATTGGTAATATAATATAAACTGACAACGTGCACATGTCGATATTTGGTGTTGTAAATTATCATCAGAGAAAATGGAAAGTTTTATTGTACAAACGATAGATACCGCTAGAAGGACCGTAATTATCGGGCAGGTAACAAAAGTAGTACCGTTAGGAGCAAGTAGTTACTCAGATAAATTCCTAAAAGGAAACAATGGAAAAGCTATATTTTGATGGTTGAAGAAGATTAAGTACGTAATTCAAAATTGACATTGTATTTCATTCGTATTTGACCGTGAGTCAGGTAAAAGAAAATCTAGGAGAAGTAGGGGTAAAAAGGTCGAGGAGAGGGGAGGAGCTCGATCGGTCGACGGAGCTGCGTCCTTCCCCTCCTGTGACTATCAGAAGCGCGCTCCGCGTGTACCGTAGAGCGTCGAGCGCGGCTCCGCTCATCCATATTCGCGTCAAAGCCGCACCCGGCGTGGCGTGGCGCGGTGCGTTACGTTTGCTCGCGTTACGGTGCGGTACAATGTGTTGCGATGTCGTGTGATGCAGTAGAGCAAAGCGCACTTAAATCTTATCAAGATATCTTATGTCGTTAGTCGTTACTACACTACAAGCGCATTAACAACACGAGCGCAAGATTGTTGGCGCTGGATTGGCGCTGGATTGGCGCTGGATTGGCGCTAGATCGACGCTGGATCGGCGCGGTACCCAGAGAGCGTATCGAGCACGTTGAAGTGCGTTACGATTCGTACGGATGAGTCGATCGGTCGATCTTTCTCGGGCGGTTCGTGCGAAGCGCGAGAAGAAAAAGAGCGCGTCTCGCGCTTACGTCGTTCTTGTGTCGTCGTCTTCGTCTCCGTCGCCGTCTCCGTGCCGTCACCGTCTCGTCGTATCGTGTGCGGATAAACGCGCGCGCGCACGTCTTCGCTTAGCTGCACCTTGCTCGCGTGAGACAAAAAGAGGATCGACGACGCGTCGAATAGTAGCGAGCAAAAGTACAAACGAAAGAAAGGAAAGAAGGAAGGAGTAGAGTTCGTGCGTCTTGCAAGACAAGGAAGATTCGAGGTAATTTCAGCTTGATCAACGCACCGATCATACCACGGTAGTAAGGAGCGCGCGACAGAGGAGCTCCGGGTTACGCGCTCTTTATCGACGTTCTCCAGACTTTTCGAGCACTCGCTCCTGATTTTAGAGCACCTAACGTATGCAAAAATGTATATGCCCGAGCACCGGCAATATTACGTATCATGTGGTACATAAAGATACATACGCACCTACGTATAATATACACATGCATATATATATATAGATATTATATACATATATATATATAGATATAGATATATATGTATGTATGTATACTGCACGACACACTCGTCGTGTAGACACATATATGCGCGCTCTTACACAGGAATATACCAGTACGTAAATGCACGTTTATGTAGATTTGTCCGTGGAACCCGAACGCGTTGCGACGTTTGTAGGTGTGCGGCGCGCGCTCTGCCTGCGCGTCGTTTGCAACTACGACCGTGGGCCGCTGGCAATCGTTCTTGCGACGCGCGTGAGAGAAGATCGTTGTTCGTTCGCTCCTTCTTTCGTTCTCTCATTTCTTCGTTCACCGTTCTTTCGTCAACCCATTTATTCAATTTCCCGGTTGCTCAGGAAACGTATTATCAGTTGCAAAACGCAAAACTAATCGACACCGTGAGAATAAAAGACAGAGAGAAAGAGAGAGTAGGAGAAGAGAGGTAGCGCGAAGAACGAGGCGCGATCGTGGCGCGCCGATGATACGAGACGGTGCGTGGACCGACGACGTGCGGACAGAGACGACCGCGCGCAACCGAGATTCTTTCTTTGCTCACGTCGCCCCCGGCGTGACTTACCGAGGACACTATATACGTATGCGCGAGAGTAAAACGCGTGTTGTGCGGCCGAAAGATCGAGTGGAAACACTGTCCCTTTTACGAGAGCACAACCCTCCTTCTTGAAACTTTTAATACCGAAAAAAGAAGAAAGAGAGAGAGAGAAGGATTAAGAGAAGGTGGAAATACAAGAGAAGACAGGGAAGATAGAGGTAATAGAAAAAAAAAAAAAATACAGATATTATTCGGCGAACACGTACGTCTTCCTTCGCACATTCTTTTGGGTTGCTAAGTTCGTCGTGTTTGCGCTGCTAAAGGAAGGGACAAAGTACGGAAAGAAAAAAGGAAAAAGACTTCGTTCGAAAGTGCCCTTCAACGCGCGATCCAACGTAACGAGCTAACTGACTTTCGTAGAGAATATCATCGGCTATCGGTTGTATCCGTCTTTCTCCCTCCCTCGTACAGCGCGCGGCAGCGGTCTCCGGCTTGCGCGCGCGCGCGGGCTACGGACGAAGGGCGCGAGCGGTGCTTGCGATTCGAAAACTCCTTCGAGGATCGACCATGCGTACGAGCGAGCGACGAGCGATCGCTTGCGAGATCCCGTAGGAGTAGGAGAAAGGGGAAGAGTAGGAGGAAGAGGAAGAGGAAGAGGTAGAGGTGGAGTTGGAGTTGGAGAAGGAGGAGGACGACGGCGACGACGACAACGTCGAGAGAAAGAGAGGGGGAGAAAGAGAAGAGAATCGGCACGAGTATAGCGGAGAAGTGAGGAGAAGCAAAGTGCCGCTTCGCGCGTTCGAACGAGCTACGGACTTTGCTACGCTATTGAACTTCGTTGATCGTCGCAATCGATGTCGCTTTTTGGTCGCATCGAACCGAGTTGTGCTCTGCGCGTTTCACACGTTTCTTCGAGATTTACGCTTTCTTTTTTGCCTTCGCCTTCGCCTTCGCCTTCGATTCGTCGACGAGCAGCGACACTCTTGGACTTTTTCATCCGTCGGACTACTTTTCTCTTGTTTTCTCGTTCTCGCGGCAAGTTGACGGTATAACGTTGCGCACGTCGATCTAACGAACGAGGAGCTACTACGCGAGACAGATCTCGAGTTCAAGAAGAGACATTGCACGACCGCTGCGACATTATTCAACGACCTTGTTTCTTGTGTTTGTCTTTATGCAGTCTTAGGGAATACGTTATCATGAAGAGAACGGAAAAGATTTTAACTTGGTTGTTCGCGCGAGGATGATCCGATGCAGGCGCGCGAATCCGCACGAGTGAGAGACAGTAAAAGGGAGATAGATAGATAGATAGATAGAGAGAGAGAGAGAGAGAGAGAGAGAGAGAGAGAGAGAGAGAGAGAGAGAGAGAGAGAGAGAAAGCGATAGGGGTGGGGGGAAAGGTCGAAGCGCGAATACGCGTGCGGCCGGACAAAAAACGCGCGTAGAGCTCTGAACCTAAAGATAATACGCGGAAGCCGACGGGATCGAGCAGCTCTTTGTAACCCTTGATATCGCTAAGTGATATAAGAAAATAACTTTTACAGAGGTGTAAAAGAAGACGTGCACGTCGTCGTTACCTTCAAGAAAACGAACGTGCGCGGTAAAGAGTGTAAAATAAAGCGAGTGAACGAGGAAGGAAAAGTAAAGTAGAGAGAGAGAGAGAGAAAGAGAGAGAAAGAGAGAGAGAGGGAGAGAGAGAGAGAAACAGAGAGAAAAAGAGAGAAAGAGAGGGCAAAGGGTGGTAACAGCGCGACACGGAAGGATGCAGCAGCACCGGGTGGAAACGCAAATCCGTCACGAGGAGCAGATCCTGGAGGCGATAGATCAGTTGCGCCGACGTAAGGCGCGTCCCGATGCCGATCGTATTTGTAACTACCTGCTTCGAAAGTTCTCGGTAGACGTGCGAGATACGATTGCTGATCTTCATCGCTTAATCGAGGCTGAGAAGGTTATACAGGTCGATTACAAAGGCAATACAAGTTATAGAAACGCGTCCAAGTGGTCGCGTTTACAACTTTACAAAAATCGACCGGAAGGCTTCGTAAAGGAGAAACTGAATTCGGGGATGGTGGCTGGCGCGGTTGCCGAGCTCGTCGTCGAGGAACCGGATTACCTTGATCAAGGTGTGCCGGCTTATAGATTGGTCGAGCAGCTGCTCGACGGTGTTTCGAATCCTACCTCTAGACGTATGGTTGAGGATTTCCTCGGGAAAGAAGTTGCGAGCGGGAATTTAACGCGTCTTTCTAACGGTAATTATTCGCTGGTGGCGACATCCGACATGACGACTGCAACCGAATCGACGCATCGTGAGACCTTCACCCTTGAGAATATCGAAAATGGTAACATCAGGCGTAAGGACTCACAAACGGTATCCTCGACCACTAGTGGCCCTTATGATTTCGATGAGACAGAGAATTTGACTATCGCCGATTCGGCTTCGAATACACCGAGGTCCTCGCGTCAAGCGAGTCCGAAGCCAGAAGCGTCGAGCAAGAAGGAAGAATGTTTCGATATTCTCCTTACCAAAAATCAAGATCGTACCGAAGAAACCTCTCTCGATGGCGATCGAACAAAGGAGTCCGAAGATCCACTAGCTAATGTCGACGAACGTAAGGACGACGTCAAAAGTACGGACAATCAGTGCCATAACCTCAAAAGGTCCTCCAAATCGGAACGTAAGCAACGCCTACTCGTCAGGACAGATGATCCTATGGACATAGAGATCAAGTTCGAAGAGTTTCGCAAAGACAATAAAGAAGAATCTTCCACGCAAAAAGAAAAGAGAGAAGACAACGAACATTTTAGTGAAGATCGCGACGACGAAGATGCTGGTAGGAGTTCCACGAACCCTTCCCCCACACCATCCAACGTCAACGTAGGTGGTTTCCGTAGTGCTCGTAGAAAGGTTTGTTTCTACTCTTTCATTATACTTGAGTACACGAAATTATTATTGCTTTAACAATTATACCATCTCTTCTTTTTGTTCTTTGATTTCAACTGAAGACCATTTTCCAGAGAGCAAAAAAAGTCTTCGACCCATCCGATAACAACCTTGTAAGGCGGAAACGTGGCAGACAATCTGGTACTCAAAATAAAACTGCTACGATTCAGGAGCCTCAAGAAACTGTTAAACCACCGATTAAAGATGGACCTTGTAGACAATGCAGTCTTTGCGCTAAAGAAAAACAAGAAGCATTAGTTGCTTGTCGAGATTGTACAGTAAGAGGTAAGTTTTATGGATCTTTGCTTTTCTTTAAAATTAATATAAATGTTAGCGTTGGTATATGTGTATATTTTGATTTGTTTAGCCCATCCAAGTTGCATTTATACTGCAGAAGAAATAATTCATAAGGCTGGTAGTAATTGGCAATGTGAACGTTGTAAGACTTGTACCATATGTTGTGAAACTTCAGATGCTGTAAGTTGAAATATTTTTTTTTGTAATAGTAATCTAATTATTTTCATATGTTAATTATTTTTCTGTGTTTTATAGGGACCATTAATTACCTGTTACTCTTGTGATGAAGCATATCATCATTGTTGCCATTCACCACGTGTTATAAATCCAAAATCAAATTTAAGGTGGCAATGTAATGATTGCGTTCAAAAGCAACAAAAAACGAACAACAATCAAACTGTCAGTCTTGTTTCTACACGACCTGATACACCATCAAGTACACCTGTATTACCACCTGTTTTAAGCCCCCAAGTGTCGCCTGCTCGCGCATCTTCTGATCAAATGGAAGACGATGCTACTAAAGATGGAATCGATCCAAATATCCCTGATGCTTCGGACTGGACATCTGAGCAAGTATATCAATACTTTGCCAGACTATTTCCAAAAGAAGCAGAAGTATTCAGGCAACAAGTGAGTAACACGAATATATTTCATTGCTTTAATTATGAAGTAATTATATTTCACGTATTTGTTATATGTTTATAGGATATAGATGGTCATTCTCTTTTATTGATGAAAAGATCGGACGTGTTAAGTGGACTTGATTTGCTCTTAGGTCCAGCACTAAAAATTTATAGACACGTTTTAAAACTTCAAGTTAGACGGGATGATCCGAAGCTTTATTGGTTGTAAATTTATTTTAATATTTTTAAAAAAATATTATCGGAATATGTTAATGCTCACTATATGTTGTACAGATCGATTTTCTTAACTTTACACATTCTACGTTAATTTCTTTTTCAATTCTAGATATTTTTTCATATTATGTATATTGTGATAATCGGAATTGGAAAAGTGATAACGTCTGAAAAATTTAAAAAACCTAATACATAATATAGAGATTATTTATATAATTAGAGTGGAAAAACAGTTCTCTTTGTTACACTGTAGCATCTCTGTTTAAAAGATGCTTACCTTCATAAGTCGTATGCTATATACTTCTGTTGTATATCGTACAGCAAGGGTTTTAAAGACTTTATTCTGTTTAAATAATGTAGTAAATTTACAGATAGAGCCAGTCTTATAAGAAAATTGTCTTATGGTAATATTACATAGTTTTTATTTTTGTTACAATACATACTAAGATACATATTTAGCATCTTTTCGATACTCTATTTAAGGAACGTCGATATATTAATTTCAGATATATCTTCCTGTATAATAAATGTTTTGATATCTACATTGCATATTTTTATTACTAATTTAATAAGATAAAACTTCGTTTTCTGCTTTCTAGAAATTATTGCTTTATGAGACTAGTTTAATTTATCATGCTTTACATTCATAAACATGTAATAAGTAATGTAAAAATATTTGAAAATCTTTTTTACAAGCAGAAACTTACTCTTTTAGATAGAGAGGAAAACTGCCCTTTTTTTGGTGATATCTCATTATTGCATTTTGAAAGTACTAATGATAATGTTAAAAAAATATTAATTTTGTATAAAATGTTATAGATATATTATGCCATTTCACTTGTTATTTAACACTGTAAATTATGTAATATCATATGAATACTCAATTATCATTCTTTTGTATTTATAAAATATATAATTTTATTTACTATTGTATTTTCATTATAATTGTTAGAAAATAATTATTACATAACATAAATGCTGTGCCAAGATGTGTATAAAATAACTTTTTTATTCATTAGCATGTGATACCACATAATAAGGTCAGTTTTATAAAATGAAAAAGATTTATTATATTAACCATCAATTTTAATGAATACTTTATTTTAAATACATAAATCTCATGTCACACAAATGTTTAAAGTCAACAGCTAATATCAACAAATTATCCATCTAGGACCACAATAATATCCCATAAAAATGATAAATCTAGATTATTTCTATCAATAGATATACCCATAGATACAATTACTTATGTTTTATTACTATGGATAAAAATAAAGGAATAGTTTGATTCTATAAAATATGTGATTTATGGAAAATTGTTATATTGGTTATTATAGAATTGTTTACTTTATAAATTATATTAAAAATAATATATATATATCCTTAATGGCTTTTGGTAAAAAAATTATACAGTCTTTAAACCAGTCTATCTCGTGCATACATTAATCATTTTCACTATTTTGATTGAATGTAAAAAGCATCAATATCACATTGCATAATAATTCTTTCAAGACAACAAAAATTATAACTACTTATATAAGAACATTTATGACACATGAAATACTTTAAACATATATGGTGTTCTATAGTATTGCACTCAATTAATACTTTCTTGGAATAATTAATTTTGAATTGGTTACTTATAAAAGTTGAAGGTATGAAACATTAATGACTTAAATTAATTGCTTATTTTTACATATATATATCATATTAAAACTTGTATTTAACTTATGGATCGTTGGATAGCATCTTATAAGAAGCAAACGTTTTAACAGTGCCAGTATATAAAGGGCAACTGTAATGTAAATACATTTTATTCAAACTTTTGTAAATATATATATATATATATATATATATATATATATATATATATATATGAATAGAATATATATATATATATTTAATTTTAATAATCTCCAAGATTACTTAAACTTTTAAGTTAATATTCAATTTATCATTAACATCAAATTTATACTTTTTATGAAATGGTCCTTTATCTAGGATATATGATATATTCTTATCTGATGCTTTGAATTTATCAATAATAAATTCTCTTATATCATCACATGTTTTGTTTAAAGCTATGGCATGTAAATACATACACGCTGTAATTAAGAGTGCTGTAAATGTTAGAACAAAAAGAATGCGTATAGTTGGTAATCCACGTTTCATTGCATACTGAAACAACTTGGTTCCTGGTATCCATGATGAAGTTAATTCAGTTTCTTCTGTATTATCTGATGAGGTTTCATAATCCATGGTCTATATTTTCACAGCATTGAGTTTACTTATTAAAAAGCATTTTATTTATAAGAAAATTATTTGCTAACAAAAAATTAGTAATCTTTCTTACAATATTAAAAAAACATCTTTGGTAATTAATCTAAATTAATAAAACAAATTTAAAAGATAAAACGTACCCCATCATCCGTTGGAACAGTTTTGATATAAGTTTGAGGTAATTTAAACCCATTGGAGTCCCACCACCTTGGAAGAAGCTCTCTTCGAATACCAGGGTCTGTTAGAATATCATTTTCTGGTATATCAGGATACGTTAGTAATGTGTTAGAATCTACATATTCCTCTACATAAAGAGTAAGAGAAAGGAGTGATAACAAGTCGGAGAGACGTTGTTTGGCCATAATTTCACAACCAGTGGTGCAAGCATAGCGATCTGGTAGTTCTTCATATGCTTCTATACATGCTATTGAAAGAAAGTTTAGTTACTTTTTTTTATATAAATATAACAAAAAAATAAAAGCAAGCATTATTTCCTACACTATTTAAGCCTAATATTTAATTAAAAATATAAAGATTTAATAGCTACCAAAATATTTCTAAATGTTATTGTCATGCATATTCTGTTAGCTGAAATATTATTCTTAATGATAAAAATTTTAAGCAATGTTTTTGTGGAATATTATCAAAATTAGAATGAAGTTAAATTTACAAGATCTACAATCATCCTTAGTGATATTTAAGCCATTGGGTTCAAGTCCATAATTCAACTCCACTAAATTGAAAAATCTACAGCCTCGTTGACAACAAGACGTTATATACTTGGTCTGAAAGGAAGAATGAAAATAATAATATGCGTATATAATCAAAAATTTTTATAAGTTATATTATAGAAGTAAATTTATAATTCTTAAAATCAATATAATATTCATACGTCTGTGGAAGGAAGTGGTATTTTGTCACATAAATTGATACAAGGATCTTCACGATTTGAAAACTTATAACATATGTTACAATACACAATATTTATTAGAAATAACATTAATAAGATAGCACTTTCTTTATACTTTTTCATCTTAATTCGAGCTGTACTAACAATTCGTACTTAGGAATTGACTGTTCCTACTAGGGAGGTCAAGCCCATATAGGAAACTATAGTTGAAAACTAAATGTTATACTCTTATTGTCGATAGGTGCGCTAATATCGTCACCAGCCATATTCTCTTAGGAAATAAACCATATAGTAAATTACTATTTTTTATTTTGTAAAATTTCAATAATTTCAACTACATTGTAAAATCATATCTACTGAAAGTGAATATAGTTATTATAATATGTATTGATATATTATAATGTGATATTGATTTACAATTAACTTTTTTAATGTAGAATTATAGGATGGGTTTCTATGATCAAAGCTTAAATGACTCATACAAATAAGTCTTAAGATATACATTTGTAGAATTTAATTTTTATTATTAATATAAATACTTGTATAAAAAAATAATATATTCAATATTTATGTTTTCAATAATTTTTTATAAATTATAGCTTGCGTTTTAAATGACTAATAACATGAAGTGTTGATATTGCGCATTCGCATGGTACATTCATTGTATTTACAAGTGTTTTTATTTATGTTATTCATTTTATAGCATTATTGCTACAGATAAAAAGACTTTTTGCTATAGGTATATATAAAATTTATATTAAGATAACAACACAGAACGACCTTATTTCGTGATTTTAGAACGTACTATGAACATCTTATTTGAATAACGTATTACCCGCGATTGGGTTCGTTCATATTTGTCGGCGTTTGTGGGTATCTAATCCATTGGTGCGAGGTTGGTTCGTTATTAATTTTTCCATTCTTGTCGAAAAAGACTACTAAGTGTATTTAGTATTTCAACATAAAAGAAGATTGTTTATTTGTTTCACTTTACAATTAATTGAAGGTCGAAAAAATGTTTGGACCAGGAGCTGCTCCTATTGTAGTATTGAGTAAGTTGAAAATCATGAACACGATTAGCGTTTGTTTGTCAAATCGAAACGAAAATTATATTTAACGCAATGTCGTGTGCTTTGATCATTGCAGGTCAGAATACGAAACGAGAGACAGGAAGAAAGGTACAAAAAGAGAATATTCAAGCAGGAAAAGTAAGTGGTTTAAAGTCGAATAATTCGCGATCATGAAACTCCTTTTATGGACTTTTTCGTCTTGGCACACCCACGTGCACTTGTGTGTGAATATTGCAAATTCTTCAAAAATTATCGAAAGCTATAAATTGAATATATTTAAAATTTGATTTTTTTTTCTCTTTACACGTATTTAATTAAGCAAAAAAATAATATAATCATACATACATATACATATATATATATACACACACACACATCGTATGAATACCAATTTTATTTTATTATTGTTATTATTAAAGGTATAAAGATTGATTTCTTTTTATAAAGGCAATTGCAGATGTCATTAGAACATGTCTGGGCCCACAGGCAATGTTAAAAATGTTAATGGATCCAATGGGTGGTATTGTTATGACAAACGATGGAAATGCTATTCTTCGTGAAATTACAGTACAGCATCCAGCTGGAAAGTCAATGATTGAAATAGCTAGAACTCAAGATGAAGAAGTTGGAGATGGTACAACTTCTGTGATTGTGTTAGCAGGAGAAATTTTGGCTACTGCAGAGCCATTTTTAGAACAAAGCATGCATCCTACTGTTATTATACGGGCATATCGACAAGCTTTAGAAGATATGGTGATAATTCTAAATGAACAAGTCAGTATGGATCTTGATTGTAATGATCGCAATAAATTGATTCAAGTGATAAACTCATGTGTAGGCACCAAGTTTATAGGGCGTTGGGCTAAATTAGCTTGTCAGATCGCATTAGATGCAGTTAGTACTGTAATCTTAGAAGAAAATGGCCGTAAAGAGATAGATATTAAGCGTTATGCAAAAGTTGAAAAAATTCCTGGAGGATCTATTGAAGATAGCACTGTTCTTAAAGGTGTTATGTTTAATAAGGATGTAACACATCCAAAAATGAGACGTTATATAAAAAATCCTAGGATTGTTTTATTAGATTGTCCTTTAGAATATAAGAAAGGAGAATCCCAAACAAATATTGAAATATTAAAAGATACTGATTTTACACGAATTTTGGAACTGGAGGAAGAACATATAAAAAAAATTTGTGAAGACATCATTTTAGTTAAACCAGATTTAGTAATCACTGAGAAGGGTGTTTCAGATTTAGCCCAACACTATCTTGTAAAAGCTGGAATTTCTGCTATTCGCCGTTTGAGAAAAAGTGATATTAATAGAGTAGCAAGAGCTTGTGGTGCAACAGTAGTAAATCGTACTGAAGAACTTAGAGAAGAAGATGTTGGAACTAAAGCTGGGCTTATGGAAATAAAAAAAGTAGGAGATGAATACTTTTGCTTTATTGCAGATTGTAAAGATCCTAAGGCTTGTACGATAATTTTACGAGGTGCTAGTAAAGATGTACTGAATGAAACTGAACGAAACTTACAAGATGCTTTACATGTTGCACGGAATCTTCTCTTAGAACCTAAACTAGTACCAGGTATATAAAATATATTAAATTTAACATAATAATAAGATATAATGATCTCAATTGAGTTATGATCTCATGATTACATCTATTATAGGTGGTGGTGCTGTTGAAATGGCCGTTTCTCGTCTTTTGTCTGAGAAAGCAGCAGGTCTTGCTGGTGTTGAACAATGGCCATACAAGGCAATTGCACATGCTTTAGAAATAATTCCTAGAACATTGGCACAGAATTGTGGAGCAAATACTATTAGAACATTGACAGCACTTCGTGCAAAACACACTACAGAAGGAACAACTTGGGGCATTGATGGAGAAACAGGACAATTGGTTGATATGAAAGAACGTGGAATCTGGGAACCACTTTCAGTTAAATTACAAACTTATAAAACCGCCATAGAAACTGCTATTTTACTCTTGAGAATTGATGATATTGTGTCAGGAAGTAAAAAGAAGAAATCTGATAATGAATCACCAAGTCAAGTGACTGAAGAATCCATGAAAGATTAAATCATATAACTTTTCTTTTAAATTTCAATTGCTTGTATTTACATTAAGAATTAATTATTTGCAGTCATAATTGTGTTGCAATTTTATTTGCATACTTGCACAAGATCCGCTTCACCTTTGTGTATGCATTTTCATACAATAAAAATAAATCTTAATAAATAATATATATATATATATAATAATTTTATATGTTTTTCGTAAGTATGAGTAACATTGTAACAGTATGTCAATATTATAATTATAAAAAAAAAAAATTTAATGCAGTTTATGACGCAATTATCCAACCTATAAGTCTTATATATATACTTAACTTCCACAAAGATATAGTTTGTTAATATTTGATATATATGTTCTCATATTACAATTCTTATCATTGTTTAGACAGTGTTATCTGCTAAACTGCATTATCATAAGTGTAGCTGTATTCCGGTTTTTATTTGCGCGTATATTCTAGCACAATTCGTCATTGTCTAACATATCGTCATTAGCGATTATCGAGGTATATAGTTGAAAGTGGCTTTACATAAAATGTGATCTTATTGCTCTAAAGTGTATATAGATATCGAACATGTCCTTATTTGCTTTATGTATAGTGTGAATCGCGATGAACTTTAATTTATCATCATTAAATTTATTGCAAGACATCTTGCAACATATAGATATTCAATGATTGAATTTGAAAAAATATCTGCATGAGTTAATGAATTGAAATACCTTTTCGTTTTTTACTCTACAAGTTTTTCCCAAGATACTATCTCCCGATATTTGAGAAAAAACAGTATATAAAATAAGAAGAATTTTAATCTTCTGTAAATCATATTATATTTGTTCATATATATATCAAATCATGTATTTAGATTGTGGAACAAATAATATTATCGTAGACATTTAACAATAGCTTAACAATAGTTAATATATTGACACTAACGCCGCTCTAGTAGTAGTAGTTATTTCTAATGTATTACACACACACGTGCAAATTCCACATAAGTTTTATCTTAATATATATTTTTAGATAAATTTGTACATTCTACGATAACATAAGATCGTAAGAAACTGCGAAGAGTTTTTCAATTTGTAAGTACATATTTTTTAAACGTTTAATTGCATCTTGTAATACGTTTATAGAATTTAATATATTCGGTACACCTATGGGAATTCAAGAGAAACGAGGTGGCGTTTCGTACGATACAGGTATATCGATTGTGTGTGTAGGGTGGCCGGCATGGGTGAAGGCCAGCGAAGGCCGTAGAATGCCATACGATTTTCGTAACGGATATTTGGAAAACTCAATGTTGTTCAGATTCATCGAACGATGATCACAGACGTGAGATGATGCCTGGGATGCCGAATAATTCTCGTCAACTAGTTACTTCTAACGGTGGTAAACTATCAATTAGAAACAATTGTTTGTAGCGTCTTTGCATTAGCGTTTTTGCAAAAGCTTGACAGATGTTTAACGTTTTATCATAAATTTTTGACAAAAGATTTAGTTTATATCATGATTTAAATTATTATCTTTATCATTTCTATATTATGTCTATGTGTAAATATGAAAAAAAAACTTAATTGATATGTTATTAATATTTATGTATTTGTCTTAATATATTTTTGTTTGTTTTTTACAAGTCTTATAAATTAATCATTTATAAGATTTTTTTCAAATATTGAGAATAATATTTAGAATAAATCTAATTGTTATAAAATGTAGCTACTTTACAAAGAAATTTAATAACTTTATATTATAATTTGATCATGTTTAAGTTCTTATACTTTTATATATATAGTAATAATTTATGAAGCATACATATTTTTAAATTATCGATATTTGGTTTAAAATTAAATATAAATATTAATAATTTAAATTTTTTGTGAAGATGTGATATTACAAAAAATGTATTTCTTAGGTTCTGAGTGGGATTCCTTGATGGAAGTTCATCATGAACCAATTGAAAAAAATTATGAGTTGTTAGAAGAAATTGGAAAGTGAGTATTTAATAATTTGATTTGTTATTTTTGAAATATTGATATTTATTTATTTATTGTAGAGGTCAATTTGCCATAGTAAGAAAATGTATGGAAATAAATACTGGATCATTATATGCAGCCAAAATTATGAGAAAAAGAAGAGTTGCCAGAGGAGTAGCTGCTGCAGATATTGGTAAGTATTGATGTTAGTACATGTTTTTGTAACAGATCACATATAAAAAAATTTTCTCTAGCTCGAGAAGCTGGTCTTCTGGCACGACTGAGACATCCCAATATCGTTTCATTGCACAAAGTGATAGATACAGGTACAACAGTTGTATTACTTTTGGAGTTGATTTCTGGAGGAGAATTATTTCACTGGACACCATCGGGTGAAGTAGAAGCTGCACATGTGGTTTGTATTTAAGAATACAAAATTTATAATCATTTATATTACTATGCATTATTTCTTTATAAATCATGTCTTTGTATTACTCATAAAAAAAAATAACTTATTCAATATAAATTTTTTTCTATTTCCAAAGGTACGTCAAGTTTTAATGGCTCTTAGTCATTTACATTCTCATCAGGTGGCTCATCTAGATATCAAACCAGAGAATATTCTTCTTTCATCTCCTCCTCCTATGCCAAACATAAAATTAATAGGTAATCCACTCATATTTGAGATATAGAAATATAGTAGATAAGTATTAAGATTAATTTTTTTTACAGACTTAGGTCTTTCACATCGTTTGGTTCCTGGTTCAGAACACAGAGCACTGTTTGGTACTCCTGAATTTGTAGCACCAGAAATTGTTAATTATGAACCATTAAGTCTTGGTACTGACCTTTGGGCAGTTGGTGTACTTACATATATACTTTTGAGTGGTGCATCACCATTTTTAGGAGAGGATAAACAAGAAACGTACGCAAATGTAGCAGCCTGTCAATATCAATTTGATAATGAATACTTTAGTACTGTATCAGAAATTGCTAAAGATTTTATAAGATCCTTGTTGATCAAGGATCCAAAGTAAGTATTAATAATCTCTTTCTCTCTCTCTATATATAGATATAAATTTATTATACATTAATATATACAATTTATATATATCTTTTAAATAATATGTAATATAAATATAATAAATTAAACATTTTAGAGAAAGAGGAAGTGCAGAATCGTGCCTTAAACATCCTTGGATCCTTACGGTGTGTTTATAATATTAGTATTTTTCTAAAGTAATCTTATAATATATTGTTATGCTATTTATTTATTTTTTGTATTTATTATGCATTAATATAGTATTAATTTTCAATATGAATAATCATTCATAAGGCATTAAATGCTTCCTTAGTTAAAATGATAAGAAATTATGTATTATATAAAAATTACATTTTTTAGAGAACAATACATTTTTTTCATTTTGTGTTTTATTTAGATCTTGTTAATATTTTTTTTTAACATACAAAGAGAACACACAAATCCAAATGATGTATTTCATCCACTATATGCATGTTAGATGATAGGTTTCATAATAGTAAATGCATGATTTACATAAGACATGAAATTATTGTAATTAATACATTTTTTTTCTTTCAGGAATCTGAAGCATCTAATGGACTTGGTGGAGCTATGATCAGTGCAGTCAAGCGTGGTTGTGTTGAAGCTGTTTCCCAATTATTGTTGCAAGGAGCCCCATTGAACATGAAAGATTCTGTATGAAGCTTTTTTTACATATTTATTAATATGTTGAAATTAAATATAATAAATATCTTATATTATAATAAATATTTTATTTTAAAGAAAGAAGATACACTTTTACACATAGCTTGTGAAGCTGGAGATGAAGGAATGGTTACATTATTGATAGAAAATGGAGTAGACTTGGATACACCAAATAAAAAAGGCCTAACGCCATTACACGTGGCTGCTAGGCATGGTCATATCAATGTTGTTAGACATTTGTGCCTTGCTGGTTGTGACGTTGATAAGACGAATCGTGGAATACGTGCTGATGTTACAGCAATTAAATATGGTTATCCAGACATTGCAAATCTATTAGACAAGCTTCGGATAGTGAGTTTTTTTTTTTTTAATTTAGTTTATATAAAAATACTTTAAGTATTAATATTATGTGGTATTATTTCAGCCAACCCAACGTGAAAATTATATTAGACAATTGCAAC
Source organism: Vespula vulgaris (assembly GCF_905475345.1). NCBI lineage: Eukaryota > Metazoa > Arthropoda > Insecta > Hymenoptera > Vespidae > Vespula > Vespula vulgaris. The sequence continues at coordinate 6,398,376 of NC_066592.1, read as the reverse complement.
CTACACATAGACCAATTGATCGTTTACATATAAGACTTTTGGGACATTGTGCATCAGGAAAATCCTCTTTAATTAGTTCTTTGAAATCTGGAATTTTTAGTTTCGGTTTTTTTAGGAGATCTAGGAGTCAAAATTATTCAACAAAGGTATATTACAATATTACTTATATAATAAATTTTTTATTAGTTAAAATAATGTTTTAAAAAGAATAATTTTATTCAGAGAGAGCCAAGTATTGAGTTAGATGTTACTAGTAAACATGGTTCTCTCAGTTTTGAATATAGTGATAGTGAATATGAAGGTACACAAGGTGTGGAATGGAGTCGAGGAAACGTCGGTAAGAGAAAACAAATTTTTTAAATATATATGATGGATTGTAAATATAGTATAATAGAAATTATGTTTATAGTATAATACAAGGTATTACATAATTTTTCAACATTTGTTTCCATAGGAGGAGAATGCGTATTTTGGGAATTATGTGGCAGAGAAGAATACTTAGCATCTTACCACTATGTACTTACATTTCAGCAACCAGCAGTTCACCTTATTACAGTTAGTCTTCGCGAACCACTTACTGTCCAACTTCAGCAAATAAAATTTTGGCTCCGTTTTATTGTAGATCGAATTACACCAAACAGTATTGGTTTGTTGAAATTAATTTTTAATTGTATTTTATTGTTTCTATTTTTTTTTTAGTTTTTTATATTCTTGTTTTTTTTTTTTTGTTAAAGGGTTTGCTGGGAAATGCAGTGATATAAAAGTCATTTTAGTGGGTACTTACGCGCCGGAGCCTTTAGCACCGAATTCCAGCGGTGGTAATCTTCTCGCACCACTCTTACCTTTTTTGAAAGATTTTACATTGATTTTGGGAGATGATCCTCAAATGGTAGCGGTGGATGCGACCAATCCTTCTAGCCCTGGTTTGAAGCTGCTCAGATCTTATTTAAATAATGCAAGGATGGAGTTTCTTGAGGTGAAGCAACAATATTTCTCACGTTGAACGTGATAACACTTTATCACGCGCACTAGAAGAGAAAATGTTTCTCACTTCTAACTTCACAAAAAAAACATACATATATATATATATATAAATACGAGTTTCTCAATTTTCATCAAGTTGTGAGCACTCTGTAAGCATTTTCAGTCTCTTCTAGTTCTTGCTCTATCTTTAAATATGTCTTCTATACTTCAGTATGCTCTTGATGCATTTCGGAGTATACCAAGTGCACGATATCATAGCATGCTTGATATCTGGTACGAACAGGTCCGTTTAACGAATAATTGATTACAAGAGAAGAGTCGTATCGTTTATAGATATATAACATCTCTTTGATCAATTTATAATAATTATATTATTATTTATAATATTATATAAATTTATAAAACGGTCCTGGTCAAAAATTATATTTCACTTTGCATATGTACACTATGTCTGGCAATGTTAACATATTGGTGAACTAAGCAAAGAATTAAAAAATATATAAACATTTTTGCTACATTATGCTTCCTTCACCAATTTTTGGTCATCGATCCAATGCATGGTTAATTTAATACAATTGTAAGTAAATCAAATCATTGAAAGTAAATATTTATGTGTTCCACAATTTTCTATCACATTGGTTATTTGTAATGTCTGACTAACATAAGCACAAGTTAAACATTAATGAAATACATGAACTTGTAAAAACAGACTCTTATTGATATATTTTTTGTTAACATTTAGACGAGAGATATAAAGTTTCCATAAAGCTTAATTTAATAATCTAATCTAATTTGAAAATCTCTCTATAAGATCTGTTTTGAAAAGTTATTGTTTAAATATTAACATCTCATATATGATCATTTATTCCATTGTATCTATTACATGATCGAATGACTAATAACATATGTTTTGGTTGCTGATTATTTGGCTATTAAAGTTTATTAACATCAGCCTTAATGCATGCCATGCATGATGTAGGATGGACCGGAAGTTGCAGAAAGTTTTCTCCGACGTGACACGCCGCGTGAAGCGGCCATGTACGTGCCCCTGGCGAATCTTGATAAACAGGTCGATCCATTTCTCAATTCCTTTGATAAAAGTGATGTCTCTAAAAAGAATTCTACTTTCAAAGTAGATGCTTTAATGCTTTGCCCCAAAAATACATACATGCACTATTATCAAATGTAATAAAGCATAAATATTTCTCTTGTATATATTTTACGCATCAATATGTGTTATACATCTTTGTATGTCTTTATAATTGATATAGAATTTTTACTATAGAGTGCTTTGGTATGGACTGGTCTTGCTGAATCATGGAGAACATATGTACAATCTTTGGAAGTACCTCCAGTAATGCTTACACAGGATGAATTTTTGAATGAAATCAGAAAAATCAATCCATTGGTTTGTTTAGAGCATTCTAAACAACTTGGATTACAATTACAGGTATATATACATAGAACGTTATTCTTATCCTAGAGCTAAGCTGACCGTTTCACTCTTCGGACAGCTTTGCCGCGGAGTGAGTATTAACTATATTACTCGTAGTATAATGATCGGTGTTTCTATGCTCTTATGTCTTGATACTTACGTATTTAGTCACATCTACATTAGTATGAAGTAATAGCTGGTAATAAAGATATTTTTATATAACCATTATAGCGACCCTCTGTTCTAAAAGACCATCTATTCAGAAACTATAATAGCGCATAGTACCTGAAGTTATTATACCTTTAGACTCTTCTTAACAAACTAATATATTTATTGTATAGGTATATAATTATATATTTTTTACAGAATTTAGGAGAATGTTTACTTCTTCCTGGCGATTTAATAGTTCTTAGCCCAGAATGGTTTTGGCAAGATGTTATAAATTGGCAATTAAGTCCTGATCAACGGGGTCGTCTTGGAGGACGTACTACAGGAGTTTATACTTTAGAAGATTTTCAGGCACGATGTCCTTGTCCAGCGAGTCAAGCTTTACAAGCTTTACAAGCTGTTAATTTGTGTGTTCCGGTATATTACCGATTTTTTTGCTTTTTTATCTACTTAAGTTACTACGGAAAAAAATATAAAAAAATAATACTTTGCTGAAACGTTTTTATAGTGTGAAGTAGATGACGATGAAGTGGAATATGAATTACCTTGTTTGAATCTGGTGGAACGTCTTCCTGGTTTATGGGAGCCGTGGAAATCATCTACGAATTCATTGCCACACGCAGGTCTTCGTCTTTGTCCAGCAGAGGCTCCTTTATACCATTTATCTCCGATATTCCCACACTTACAAGTATGAATAATTTTTTAATACTTTATATGCGTATCAGATAAAAAAAAAAATGAATAAATTGTAACGAGTTTTGAACAAATAGGCTCAATTGCGAAAAATTACTCAAACTTGGGATCCATCAAATTCGGATCTATACCAATGGTGGAGAGGATCAAAACTGTGTGTGGGTCCTTGCGAAAGTATCGTAACATTCGAAGAGGAGGAACAAAGTTGTATAGAAATTCGAGTACGAGGACCTCGTGGATCTAGTGCTCAATGTTTCGGACTTTTTAGTGTTATTTTAGATGCTGTCAATGCTACTCTTGATTTAGTAGCACCTGGAATGCTACTTGAGAAGCATTGGCTTAGTCCAAGTCAGCTTCAAGGATATAGCGATGTTAGTAGTTTAATAGTATACATTATATGTATATCGCGTGGTATATTAATTTAAGAGTAATATATTTCTTTTATGATATCGTAGGTAATACATTCTTGGGAACCTGCAACAATAGTGTCGGCCTTAATAGATAAAAATTTGGAAGAAGCTATACTTAAAAATCCAATTAACAATCAAGAAGAAAGCATTTGGGACATTGTTGGCTGTGGGTTACCCATGATGGAGAATTGTCTTCCAGGAACAAGACAACCTCTTAAGAGTATAAAACCTGCTGTAAAAAGAAGATTAGCTGAAATGCTAGATCCACCTGATCATCATGGGAGAGATTGGTGTCTTCTTGCTGTAAGGTTGGGTTTAGGAGATCGAGTTGCACAATTGGACAGTACAGTGGACAGTCCGACGCTCAGGTTAGTAAAATTGTGAAAATTATATCAATTATTTGACAATTTAATGATTATTGTAATAAGATATTTCCATAGGTTACTAAATTGTACAGGCACGGATTGTACTGTCAGTTCTCTTATACAACAGTTACGTGCGCTCGATCGTGGAGATGCTGTGCATCTCTTGCTTTCTCATACGCCAGTGTATGTTTTATCGATGGCTATTGACTCTGAAACAGGATCTAATCTTTCCAGATGACGATGCTGCGCTTATCGACGATGCATCAATACTTTCTAGATTAAACAACCAAATTTTTAATACTGCAGCACTTGAAATTGCCAAAGCATCACTGTTTCCGCCCGTTATAAATGTTGTATTAATTATGTAAGTATACTAAGTATTTATGTCATCTCTTAATGACACCAACTGCGTTTATTGTGTAATTTTATACGTCGGTTTGAAAAATAACGTATGCGTGGCACTTTGCAAATTTATTACTTAGACGATATACTTTACGCGGCAAAGTTAAAAACATTGAAGATTTTTTACAGCTGCATTTTAAGGATGAGCGCGATTACATCTTCAATCAATTCACTGTACTTTGTAAAAGTACAGATAAAACGTTTGTCTTTATACAACATTCGTGTCATGTTCATTGCATTGGCATAAATAGTAGGTATTATATGTATAATACAGTATTCCTATAGATTATTTAACGTAAGGAGATCTTATTTCTCTGAAATGCATTCCTATGCGTCAGTATACAAATTTTTCTGCATCATGTTATCATTCCTTATAATGCTATGAAAAGAATCAATCTCTGAAGACAAGAAAATAAATCAATATGCTACATATCTAGCCAAAAACAGAAGTACCATTATAATAAACCAGATATTTATATCCAAGAATATTTCTAAATATTATGCGTAAGCATAAAAAACGAAGCAATTTCGTACTACACACATAAAAAAAAAAATGAATTTGATATCGATATTCTTTCGAAAGCTTTTTTGGTATTCATATAACAATATCTTATCAAATATCAATTGTCAATATGCACTGTTTTCATTTAGCAAAATATGTATATAATATTTGTATGTAAATGAAAACAAAAAAATTTGCACAATTTTTAAAATTAATTGTAAGTATGTTATGTGATATGCTTGTTCATATGAGATGTACATTTCTTATTATCTTGCTACGTATGCTGTGAGAGACTTTATACTAAAAACTTCACAAGTAACATATAACTCTTGGTTAGTATTTAATAAGTAGTTATGGAAAATTGAAAAAAAAGTTTTTCCATTATTTATATATGGATTAAGTGCTTATTATGATTTGTGATTTGATTACATGCTGGAGCATGTAATTTTTTATACAATATTTAATACACGTTTCTGCCAGAATATATATCTATTATTATAACTTACGGATGAAAGATTCTTAAGAATACGATATTTCCTTCTAAGGTTTAAAATTTCTAATTAATCTTGTCGTTCAAAAGCTTTGTTATAATCGAGTAACGTAATGTATTGTTTAAACATATGTATTTACAAATCGCGAAGATTGAATGTTACTTTTTAAGAAAAGTAAATGCATACAATCTAAGTTTATATTATATTCGTACTAACATTAATTAAAATGCCAAACAAATAACACATATGGAATATAACATTATGAATTCAATAAGAATTTGAAAATTTTTGAATATTATCTTATATTTCTATACATTATGTATTTCAAAAACAAACAATTTCATAATTATTGTATTCTATTTAAGACTTTATAAGGATGTGTTCTCGTTGCTTGCTATTAGCATTTAAATATGTTTTGTAATTCTTGTTATGAGAAGAACAGTTAATGTATGTATGTATGCAGTTTTCAAAAATTTCGAATATCTGCGATACGCTTTGGAAAGTTTGTGTTCTAGAAATATTGCTTTTTGTGATATAATATTAAATCTAAAAAAGATGTCTAGAAATACATTTGGAACAATGAGACTGTGCACGATAAGCGCGTGCAGTTTGCAAAATATATAAGAGGTTTAAAACATAAGGAAATAGTTATTTGTAAGTTCTAAAAGGTTTCTAAAAGAAGGTGTAATGTGAGTATCGGGGATATATACAGTATCTGTATTAGATTTTTTTTTTGATCATCTATACTCCCCACACACACGCACACACACACACACACAACAAACACACGCATACACACAAACACATATAATTTATGTTTTTTAAATTCTATATATCATATATGACAAAACCGACGATCTTATGCATAATCTAAGAACATAGATATACGTCTTGTAAAATTCAGTCCTTCTTTAAAACTATGTCTTGAACATTAGGTCGAGAATGAAATTGATCTGTTATGACATGTATTGTAACCGACATATATATACATACAGTAGTGAAGTTATTTGCACAGAAGATTTAGCGGTCCATTTTGTTTCACCTAAGTTCGTTCCTGTTAAAATCTTCATTCCAATTGCTTCCCAGTTTCCAAAAGTTTATCTCTGGCGCGTTTGAGCACGTGAGGCGTTGCGATTCGATCTGTCGATCGGTGAATGAACGAGCGGGAAAATTCGAATGGTCGAGTAGGAGAAAATTGATGAAATCAATTTAAAATTGTATCGCAAGTAGCGTGATATGAAGGATCGAGTACGGTGACGAACAAGACGCATCGGGTATTGCATTCCCGATGTTTGCTGTTTACTATGGCCACTCGGTTACGTGGTCGGTCAGAAAACAGGAACGAGATTCTTTTAGAGGCCGAGAATAGCATGGGAAGGCGGAGATCGCGTTTCGCGGCTAGTAGTCAGTATAGTGAGGAGGATCGACCAGTTAAGAGCCAGGGTAAATTCGGGACCATAGCCAAAGTCGCTAAGCAATTATAGAATTGGATTCGATCGAAGAGTTCGGGGAGGCCCGTGCCACACCGGTTTCGTTTTATTTTAGCTTAGCTTTCGAAGGCATCCGGTTGTGCATTCTCACATCGTGGATCATCGCTACGATCAGAGTGAGTGATATGCTCTTTACTTAATAAAAACTTACCTTTCCTTTGGTATCGGGATTTATCATCATTAAATATGATCGTGCTATTCACGAACTTTACTTGTGTATCTTGTATAAGATCGTTTTTTGTAACGTACAATAAATAATGATCACATAATGGAGAAAGATGAAGTGCTATCGATATTTTCATATTACGTGATATTTTTATACGTTCTTAGTTAAAAAATTTCAGTACTTTATTAGTTGCGTTTTTGTCATTTCTTATTTCTTTCTCTTTCTTCAGGTATTAAAATTTGTGAAAGATCATCGGTAAGGAAAACGCAAAGAGCCGCCCGTCATCATGGAGGCGATCAAGAAAAAAATTGCGGCGCTGAAGATGGAGATGGATGCCGCGAATGAAAAAGTCGAATTGAATGAAAATAAAGCGAAGCAAGAAAATATGCGCGCCGACAAACTGAACGACGATTTGAGAGATTTGCAGAAACGATTGGTCCAACTCGAGAGGGATTACGGCATAACGAAGACTCAACTCGAACAATCTACCGCCGATTTGGAACAATGCGAAAAATCTTGGTCTAGAGTGCGCAAACATGATCTTTTCTTTTTCATTCTTCTTATATATTTTTCTTCGTTAAGAATTAATATATCGATTGACTTTGTTATATTAACAGGCTGAACAAGATCGAACGTCGTTGACGAAAAAGGTTCAAGAGATTGAGGCGAGTCTTACTAAAAAGGAAGAATTACGTCTTACCGCTCAGACGAAACTTGCACGTGCGACGGAACTCGCTGATGATGCTCAAAGGTTTGTATTTAATGACCGAAATGTGAGGAACAACTCGGAAGATATATTTCACTTTATAGAAGGATGATGATCGTTGAAGGATACCGAGGAATACTTAATTACAGTTTCTTTCTGCAGAATGTGCAAAGTATTGGAGGATAGGAGTCGACTCGACGAAGAACGTACGCAAAAGCTGATGGCGGAGTTAAAAGATGCTAGGCTGATCGCCGAAGACGCTGACGCGAAATCGGATGAAATTTCGAGGAAATTGCAATTTGTTGAAGAAGAACTCGAAGCCGCGGAAGAAAGAGTGAAGACGAGCGAAGCGTTAGTATATTTTATTATCGATTATTGTGATTTATAATTCGATCTAAAGCGAGGCGTTTTCGTTTCGATAGAAAAATCGTTGAACGAGAAGACGAATTGTTCATCGTGCAGAACATTGTTAAGTCGTTGGAGGTATCCGAGGAGAAGGTAAGTTATGTATTTTTAAGTTACGATGATCACGATGATGCATAACGACGTTTCGTTACAGGCGAATCAACGGGTAGAAGAATTTAAAGTGCAGTTGAAGTCATTGAAGAAGAAGTTAAAGGAAGCCGAGAAACGTGCTATTCTTGCCGAGAGAACTGTCAAGTTACTATTGAAAGAAGTAGATACCAAAGAAGGTAATTATCATTATTTGTTATTATACCGATTAAGGACGAACGAAAGTTCGAATTACTTGGAACATATAATTGACATCGAACTATATCTTGATTTACAGACGAGCTCAGAGAGGAGAAGGAGAAATACAAGGCTGTTTGCGACGACATGGATGCCACGTTCGCCGAGATGACGGGTTATTGAGATCGTCTAGACGAATTCGATTTTACATTATTTTATTACATCTGCGCTTTTTCCGCTTATTCGCTACATCTAACACGGACGTCCTTTCATTTCTGTCCGATGTGCTTATATGCTGATTCGTGTCATTATTTTAATCTGTTAAGGAATACTTATATGACTTTAATAGAATTTGCTTTGCGAGAAGCTTCGCGATAAGTTAATCGATGTAGGAGGTATGCACGTTGCTAATTCTTAATCGTAGCCGCTTCGCTCTTCGCATAACACTCTGCCAAGATCTACGGGGTCAGTGAATACTGGCTCACGGTCGCTTGAGAAACTGATGCTCTTCTTGATAGAACTGATACGTCGCCTCTTTTCTTTCAGAAGCATCTACGTGGGCTAATATGGCGAGATCGCGATACGTGAAAAAAGAGCACGATACTCTTCTTTCCCTTTTTATTGTTGTATGCAATTCTGTATTTTCAATAAACGCCTATCACGACAATCGCTGTTTACAACGATTATTCTCGATTATTAGTTGTAAATGTTAGGCTACATTTTGAGAGATACGACGATTTATCATGAGAAAATTATATAGTTATGTCGAAGAAATACGCTCGGAAAAGCTACTTATATTTCCTTTTTTTCCCTTTTTATTCTTATCGTCGGTCAGTTGTTGAAAACGGGCGGAATCAAGCAGACCAGAACGCGAACAAGTTGAAGAATTCGTTTGAGTCTAACTAAAGAACCCGGCACATTGTTTCTTTTGCATTTCTTTGAGTCTATAAAGCATTGTCTTGATCGGTCATCGAGTGCAGTAACCCGCGAGCTTTGGATTAGAAGGTCCGTTACTCTATCACCGCGATATACATACGTATATCGATATAGACATCGATAGAACTATGAACGCGATCAAGAAACGTTTGCAAACGTTGAAGATCGAGAAAGATCTTGCGATAGATAAAGCCGATATGTGCGATCAACAGGCAAAGGAAGCTAATCTTAGGGAAGAAAAATTGAGAGACGGTGTACGAGAACTGGCAAAGAAACTAATTCAAATGGAACACGATTTGCAAGTGAGCAAAACTCATCTAAGAAAGTCGATTAAGAGTCTCGAACAGAAGGAAAGAATTTATATCGTGGTTAGTGAAAAATTTCCAAATTATCCTTTATTTCTTTCCTTTCCTTTGTTTTCGTTAATTTAATCATTCGAATATTTTCAGACGCAATCCGAACTGGCGATATTGAATAGAAAGATGCAGCAGTGTTCGGAAAATTTAGAAAAATCCGAAGAACGACGACTCGTTGCACAAGTTAAGTTAACGCAAGCTATGGAAACTGCGGAAGATGCAAAACGGTTCGTTGTGAGATTTCATTTATTATTATTAAAAGATTTCTAGTATTCCATATATGTATATTATAATTATTATTATTACTACTAGTTATTTTCAAAGAAATTTTTACGTAGAATTTGTAAGGTCTTGGAGAATAGAAGCAAACTGGACGAGGAAAGAATGGATCAATTGACGGCACAATTGAAAGAAGCCAGACTTATTGCCGAAGATGCCGATAATAAATCCGACGAGATATCACGAAAATTGACTTTTGTTGAGGACGAACTCGAAGCCGCGGAAGAAAGAGTGAAATCGAGCGAAGCGTACGTTCTTTTGTGTAACGATATAACTTTAGAATAAATTTCACTTTTCTTTTTTCTTTATACTTACTTTTCCGTAGTAAAATCGTCGAACGCGAGGATGAATTGTTCATCGTCGGTAATATATTAAAGTCTTTGGAGGTCTCCGAAGAAAAGGTAAGACAGTTTACGTAACATCGAAAAATACGATTATAGTTCTACGTACTTTATTTTTATCCTTGCAGGCCAATCGGAGAGTGGAAACGTTCAAAGCGCAATTGAAAGAATTGAAAGTTAAATTAAAATCAGCTGAGAAGCGAGCAATCGTAGCCGAACAAACCGTTAAGGTGCTTGTCAAGGAATTAGATTCGAGAGAAGGTGGGCAAAATTAAATTGTTTTTTTTTCCTTTTTTCTCTTCTTTCTTTTTTTCTTTTTTTTTTTAAATTTAAATCGAAGAGAGTAACGTTTATATATACGTATGTTTCAGATTATTTGTTTAAAGAAAAGGAGAAGTACAGGTATATGTGCAACGATATGGATTCCACTTTTGCCGAGCTTACAGGATTTTAAACGAATCGATCGTATTGGATTCTTTAACTTTTTGTTTCTTCTCTTTTCTTTTTTTTTCATCTAGGATGGTGTTGTACTTTTGTATAAAAAATGAGATAACGAAAGAACGGATATGTTTTACACGATATCAATTTATTTAATCGATTCTACGATCGACGCAGTGCTTCGAAACTTCATACCGTCGACTTTTTAATACGGTTCGAGCGAAATAATGCTCAAGTTCGTTTATTTACGTCATTAATCGCAGTCTCGCAACGGAAGAGAAATTTGGCAGTCAGCGGAGATATCGGTTTATTGACAATTAAAATCTCGGCGAGCTTTGTTACCTTCTTTTATCTTTTTTCTTTCCTTTTTTCCTTTCTTTTCTTTCTTTTTTTTTTCTTATTTTTATTCGAGATGATGCTCCAAAGAGGGGAAAAGGGATTTTTAGATCGTTCGCACAAGCATACCACATTCGCGCAAGATACTTTTTACAACGACACTAATAATAGTTATAATAATAATCGTTCGTTTGATTTGTTCTCACATCCTCTGTCTTTTTCTTCGTCCTTCGCGAGAAAGTCGGCGATCAAGAAGACGGTAACTTCGAATCGCGATCGGAAACTGGATCGAACGGCAACGAATAGTTTTAATTTAACTTCCAAAGATATTATTCGTAAGGAGATCTCAAGAGAATATCGATCGATCCAATATGATAAAACATATGTATATAAATACCGTACGCTATATGTACGAGGGTCGTTCATGAAATGAGCTTGCGAGATCAATCGCGTAATTCTTCATTTCAATGTTGATTGATATCGTTGCGAAGCTGAAAAGATCAATGACACCGTTAAAATATGACGAATAATTCCTTGATATATGTTTGTGTGTGTATAGACTGTCTAAAAATCTTCTTTTAGAAAAATTCCACATCTCTTCAAAGTATCTCGCTAACATATTTTTTGAACGGCCATCGTATAATCTCGCAATGTAATCGTGGCACTGAGTCTTCCTACCGAATCGTTAACGTAGAAAAAAAGGATCGGCGGAATTCGATCGCAATGAAAAAATGTACAAAAATTCGGCGGACGATCGAGTGCCCGACTTAAAGCACGCGTGTTTCGCGTGCCGTAAATAATACCCGCTTCCCGGTAAATGATTCTAACGAATTCGAATCGAACTCTACGAGTTTGATTGACGTGCTTCTTTTTTTTTCATTTTTTTTTATTATTATTTTATATACACCAACGCAACGTATCTCTGTACGTAACGCGCGTCTTCGCTCCGAGTTCTTTAAAGAATGACGATAAAACTTCGTTGAAGATATTTTCCATGATAATCCTTTTTTTTTTATTTTTTCATTCAATTTTTTTTTTATTATTACTACATCTATACACTTTGAATCGTCGATTTTTGAAAATGCACCGAGAGACGAAACGTCTTCAACCAAACTTCATCGTCCCCGTGCTCTCTCACACATTCATTATACGCGTATACCTTTTGGCCTCGTCTTCGCATTGTCGCGCACTGTTTTTTTCTTTTTTTTCTTTTTTCTTTTTTATTAGTTTAGGGTAGTAATCACTATGATTGGCCAACGAATATCTTATTTATAATTATTAATCTTGGTGTAATGTGTTCCCAAGTAGTAGCGTAGTATTTTACGCAAAAAGCAGTCTTTCGGAAAAAATGTGATCGCTACGAAAGACAATGGAGATCAGTCAAGATTATTATTGGATCCATTCGATAGTCTGCAGATTGGCAGTGTCGTGAAAATATTTTGGAACTTGGAATCGTTAAGGTCTACTAACCTCTATTTACTCTATCGACGACGACTTACGGCCACCGATTCGATGAAAATCGAATTAATTTTCTTTCTCCCTTTTATCATCGGCCGAGCGAAAGTTGAACGGACGCAAGATAGCAACAGCGATCGAGTGATATTCTTTTTTATTTTACTGACAATTAGATGAATTTTTTTTTCTTTTTTTTTCTTTTTACGAGCGTGCGCGACATTCGAAGAGAGATACGGCTTTCCGCGCCTCTCTCGTTTTATCTTTTTTTTTCTCTTTCTTTATCTATTTTTTTGTTTACTCTCCCTTTTTTCTATTTCTCTCTTTCTCTAAACTCGAGGAGTGGACAATAATAATTCGTAGAGTTGGGTGAAGTCCACTCCATCCTTACTAGATTCTCATCTTCGTCGCACGGAAAAACGTCCTATTTAGAAGTCTTTTAGGATCATAACGGACTTAAAGTAATTAACGATGTGTACTCGTACGTTATAAACTCTTACAATGTAACAGAGTCCAACGATTCATCCAATCTCGTCCCGAGGACGAAAATCATCTCCATCTTTCTATCCCTACGTTCCAATATTTAATTTCTCGTTTCTTTTTTTCTTGCTGTATTTTTCTTTTTTTCTTTTCTTTATTAATCCCTCGACCTATATGTATATTCTCTTTTCTTTGGCTCTTCGTACCGTCCGTTCGCGTGTTTCGTTGCGATGTTAGGAAGGAAGATGACACCGTACAAGAAGATATCCTTATTGAACAAGTCGAATAAATAATTCGGAAAATTTTATAAACTAGAGATAAAATCAGTCTCTTTCGACGTATCACGGTGATCGCGATACGTTTTGTTATGCGTAAAAAGAGTTTTCGATTTTGGCGATACGAAGGACGTCACACGGCTACTTTTCGATAGCCGATCGATATGTGTCTTCGATTATCATCGCTCGGATAAAAGTGGTCGCGAGAAATATATATATATATATACCTGTATATGTATGTATATATTATTACGAAGGTACGTGAAAGACGAAGAAGATTAATCTCTTCTCTTGGTGTCTCCTTACGTCCTCTCATCGCATTATACGAACTTCCAAATTTCGCACGGTTCCATTCGTACCATACGAGTATATTTTATCATTTCTTTTCTTATTTTTATTTTCTTTGGCACTCACGCGTATATATACGACTAGAAATTTGTATAGATCGTGTTCACGCACGCCCATTTCTAACACGCACAAGTTCAACGTATAACGCGTCTCGTCGTGTCATGCGTTTGGATTAAACCGAATTTTTAAATCGCGCACTCATTAATAGCGTGTTTAACTATTTTCTCTCTTTCTCTCTCTCTCTCTTTTTCTCTCTTTCTCTTTTTTTCTCTCCATCTATTTATCTCTCTCATTCGCTGTTCTTTATATATGCATCATAGCTTCTCGACGAGACACGGAAAGAAGATTAAATTGTATTCTTTATCTATTTAATTTGGACCACGAAAAGGGATGAAAGGGTCTTTTGGAAGAGAATTTAGAGTATTCGGTCGATCGTGGTAATGCGCGAGAAGTTAGACGGCGATAGAGTAATCGGAGGAAGGATTATTTTGAGTGCTCGGTCTTGACCAAAGGGAACTCCTAAGGCCTAATTTGAGCTTCTTCAAAGAATCGATGTCACATTCGGCCTCGCTCAGTTCAGGACGATCACCATTTCCGTGTTGCGGAACGACGTTGCCTTGATTACCCGCTACAAAAGCAGTCTCCGCAACCGATATTGGCGGAAGCAACGTACGCAGTGAACTCCTGCTGGGAACATGCCATCTTAAAAGATAGCCATTAAAAAATAAATAAGATTTACTTTACGTAGATTAGAAATTATTTAACGCAAGATCACTTTTTAATGACAACCTATGATCGCGATTGTTTTAAGGGGAAACAGTCGCTTCCTTTAATTTATATCAGTTCAATTAAAATATTGTGAAAATCGATATATATAAGAAACATTGTGTTCGTACGTATAGTACTATATTATAGACCATCGATCAGCGTCGTCTGTTTATTTTTTCGAAGAGCACAGTACTGTGCATCTTCGTAAACGACGGATGTTTCTTTGAAATTTGCGCCATCGAGAGATTTCTATATGTAATTTATACATTTTAATTTTATTTTTCATGATATACGAATTAATTTGTGGATTTTCGTTATGTTTATATACGACTATACAATATTAGTTTTGTTGGTGAGTAAAACAAATAAAAAATACGGAATATAGAAAAATAATGGTCGTGGTATTTCAAATGTGATTATTTACTGTCGTATATCAATCGATATAATATTAATATTTGTGTTAACAAATTATCTGTGGCAGTAATAACATTATTTATTCACCGTGTCCATTGATGTATAATAATCGATGATCACGATGTTTGATTATGGAATTGTACTCATATAAAATTCGTGGAAAAATGTAGTAAGTACGCGTAATGTTATTGTTACATTATTTCGCATTAATTATTACCAAGGTTTATGTTTTCATTGTATCGGCTACGTTTAATATGACTCGACTCTGTGATTATGGATGTAACAATAGATGTAAACAACAACGAACGATCCACTTCTTGGAACTGGCTCAATGAAAGTTATTCCTAGGCTCATTGAGCCAGTTCGTCGTGGAACTTCGCGGTGTCAAGACGTTAATTATTTTAAGGGTAAGTAACTTAATATATTATATATATATATATATTAACATTTTCTCATTTTATATAACAATTAGATATTGGTAATTAATTACTGTTTCCCCTTAATTATTTAATGTTTGAACATACGTCAGCGAAATCGAAGAACAATCGAAATTAGATTAAGCGTAATTCACCGAAAAAACTAGCAAAATATATTAATTACCTAGATCGTCCTCTTCGTGGCAGTGACTTCTGTTCCGACATCGGTGAGATGTCCGAGGAAGTGCTCGACGTACCGTGATAAATGAAGTCTGAAACGGCTCGAACTGAAAGATTGTTTTACGGTAATAATTCGATATAATAAGATGAATTTTAGAAAGATTAGAGATAATTTAACGTACTGTGTTTGAGTTTGCCAGCGTCGAGTTGATTGGAAGACTCTGTGCGAGAGCTCGTCAGCTGATCCGGGTCAGACTCGCTCTCGTCGCTCTCGACGTCGCCCGGGGTTTGTTGTTTTCTCTGTTGTCGTCTCCTCGACGAGACACTCTTCATACTCTATATATAAGAAAATTATTTTATATAAATAATATTAGATAATAATCCGATAGATATATTTTTTACCGTTGCCGCTGGTGGAGGACTCGCGCAGCCCTCGGTCATAGCGTGCTCGTGATACATGAAACTGTGAAGAAGAGTGTTGTTCGGATGTAGTCCTGCCGCAGATGCTTCCGCCGCGCCTCCCAGTCCTCCCAATCCTCCCAGCCCTGCCAGGCTTCCCCCGCCACCCTCCGAAAGCTGGAACGTAGCGTACGGCGAGATGTCCTCCGCTGTCTCTGTAACCCATTAGAGGCATTGCCTACCTTTCAAATCGCGTCTGACCAATAATTCTGGATGTCCGTGTATCTAGAAAGATGTCGACAGGATCAAATACGTCGATTGATGATGATGTATTTATACCTTGATGTGACGCGTTATACATTCAGCGATCGATTTCCGATAGATATTCGAAGATTGACCGAACCTAAATTACATTTAACGAATATTGTAATCGGTTAATTCTTTGAATATCGCTCACTCATCGACCTACTGCTGCATCGTGAAATTCGCATGATTGGATGGGCGATGCGCATTTTACCTGTACAGTAATTATAGTACCAAACCTGGCTGTCGTCCGTATCGTAACAAAGGTTCACCTGGAATCTTGTCGGGCCCTGCACCCGTATTCGCTGCCTGTTGCAGGGCGACCTTGTGAATAGTTGCGTAATAACGTTCTCGTTGTGTTTCCGCGTTTTGTTGATTTTCTTGGGACTCCTTCATCGGTCTTTGAACTCTGTCTCCCAGATACCCTAAAATATATTCTCTATTGTGTTTGGTTTTAATTATATTTGGTCTTAGATCTATACTTCTTATCAGAGAGACTTACTGTTTCGCCAACGGAAAGCAACTATTACGGCCGCCGTGACCAGAGCAATTGTAGCGATTATCAAAGGCAGCATAACTTTTACATCCGCGTAGAACGGTATAACAGATGCTATTCCAGGTTTCGATAATTCTGGAGGCGGTGGTTCTGCAAGGTTACAGGAACACAGTGCTTTTTGTGGATATAATTTTTATAATTTTATTATTTCACCAGCTAATTAATGAGCGTAATGACGAACTTTTCAAGCGATTCAAGCGGTGGTTATTAACGTCGTTCGAGCTTACCACCTTCCTTCGTCAATGTCACGAAACTGAATTCCGCCTGATTGCTTCCAGCAACGTTGTGAGCTTCGACCTTTAATTGATAAACCGTGCTAGGTGTTAGATTTGTTACGACGTATCTTCGTTGCATTTTAACGCTGTTAGATACTAAAGTCCAATGAAATTCATTTGCAGGTCTGTACTGAATGACGAAGTAAAGTATAGGACATCCATTGTCAGGCCAAACGTGTAATCTTAGAACCAACGTCGTCGAGTTAGGGCTAAGAAAAGCTGCGGATGGTGGTATTCCTGGTGCTTGGCCTTGAGTTCGTACAGAAAGTACCGGCGACGAAGGGCTACTACCAATTTTATTGTGCGATGTTAGATATAATTGATAAGTATTCCCGCATAAAAGACCCTGTTGAAATTAAGAATTTGCGAATTTTAACTCTTGAATTTTAACCTATTAAAAATATTTCTCTCGAAAGTTTACCTTTAGTTCGTGATTAGTAGCATGTCTAGAGAGATGTAATTCATCTAAGTTGCCATGAGTTGTTCGATAATGTAACGTGTAACCAGTTAGAGGAGCACCTCCGTGATAACCAGGTTTCCAATGTAATAATATACTACTCGATGTTGAACTCGTTACATATAAAACAGGTGCATTGGGTGGAACTAGAGAAAATATAAATACAAAGTAATACAAATTTAAGATAGATTCTATAAAATAGATATATTACCTTGCACCGTAAGAGTGTAATGTAATTTATCGCCCCCTTGAGCGTTTTCCACTTGACAGGTATAATTTCCAGAATCTTGCGATTGTAAATTCGAAAGTACGAGTTCGCCGGTTGGTAAAATTTGTGCGTTTCTGGCAGTATCAGTTCGAATTTGTTCAATGGGTCCCTTGAACCATTCTCTAGTAGGATCGCCAACCGCATTACAAGCTAAAGTAGCAGAACCTCTCCATGGTTTTACGACGTGACCACCAAAGGATGTGATCCTTGCGGGTACTCGATTAGTTGGTACTTGAGCTGCAACTTTCGAACTTTGGCCTTCACCGACTCTAGTATTACCTGTTACCCAAAATTGATATTCTACGTGTTGTTGCAAACCCGTTGCTTCGAAATGGGTGTTCGTAGCTGGTAATGTCCTCTTGCCATGATTTAATTCTCCCTGACCGTCGACAACTCTACAATATTATTTGGATAAAAATTATTTTTCTAAAGTTAATATTTGATATAAGTTATAATTTGGATAAAAGTTGATTTTTCTAAATTTGATTAAACTATAATGTACCTAGTATAGAGGTTGTATTTCGTGATAATTCCATTAGGTTCCAATGGTGGCAGCCAGGAAATAAAAAGAGCCTGAGGCGAACTCACGACCACTTTAATATCCGCTGGACTTCCAGGTACTGTAATAAAGTTAAATTAGACCCGGTACAATAAGGATAAAGTAGAATAGCTGTAATAACAATACCATCTTCTTCGGTCTGGCAATAAGTAACAGTAGTAGGAACTCCATCTCCTACTCTCGTATAGGCTAGTACTTGTATCGTGTAATTCGTATATTTCCTTAGATCTGTGAGAACTATCGTTAAAGCACTAGTTTTACGTACCTAAAAAAAAAAAAATATATATATATATATCATTTTAGGATGGCATTCTCTTCATATTTTTAATTGGATTACTTTCATAACGTAATGTGCTTACTTCCATTTCATCTACGCCACGCCATGCGTCCGCTAAAATCGGCTCGTAATTCAATTTATAACCTTGAATAATGCCATTACTATGAGTATTAGGAGGTGGTTGCCAAGATACTTGTAGAGATTGCGAAGTAAGCGCGGCACATCTCACATCTTCCGGTGGTTTACTGGGAACTGAAAGGGAACAAGTTCTGAAGCTTTGTAGCAATCAACGTTAGCGTCATATCGATCTCGCCGGAAGGTAATTTCGAGTCTCACCATCCTCTAATGTCTGCGTTAGTAATGGCTCGGATAAAGGTCCAGATCCGACTTGATTGTACGCTTGAACGACCAAGGAGTATCTCGTGTAAGGTCGAAGACCCGTCAATCGAAGTTCACCGCCCCCTTC
This sequence comes from Vespula vulgaris, assembly GCF_905475345.1. Classification (NCBI taxonomy): domain Eukaryota; kingdom Metazoa; phylum Arthropoda; class Insecta; order Hymenoptera; family Vespidae; genus Vespula; species Vespula vulgaris. The sequence continues at coordinate 6,379,295 of NC_066592.1, read as the reverse complement.
TTCACCATCTCCGGACACAGAAGTGAAATTGTACGATGGATTTCCTGAGCTAGAAAGAGCGTTTAAGACTTTTATCTTCGCGTAAATTTGTCGTTAGCCATTTTCTAATGAATTTTCTCTCTTATCGTCGTTTCGATAGAATAGACAGCAAATTCAATGAAGTTTGGAACGAGTTAATCGACGGGAAGAAATTTCGTTACCTAGTCTCTCTATAGCCGACATTAAAGCCTTGTATGTCACCATGACGAAGTTCGGGCAACGGTGGTGACCAAGTAATCAAAATTTCCGAGGAAGAAAGTGCTCTTGCAGCGAGATTAACTGGAGGTCCTGCGGGTCTTTGAGGTTCGGTTCTTACCAAAAGTTCCTTTGAAGGAGCCGAACGACCTGCTGGTCCTTCAGCGATTACTCGTATCGTGTATATTGTAGCAGGTTTAAGATCGTCGATTAATGCAGCGTAGGGTAAAGGTGGTCCGACAAATTCTTGTTGTTGCCACATACCACCTGACCAACGAATTTACGTTCAATTTCCTTACTGTTATATCTCAGAGAAATAATTTTCTTACCTTCGCCTTCCTTATATTGAAGTATGTATTTGGTAACTTCGCTAGTATCTTGAGATTTGTGTTGCCACTTAACGTTTATACTTCGACTAGCTACCATGGCTGTTTCTAAAGTGTTCGGAGGTTGTGGTGGTTCTAAAGGAGATGATAAAAATTTACAATTTTTTTTTCTAACACGAGATATTTATCTCATGTACATATATACTACATACCTTGTACGAGGAGTTGTACGAGTTGTTGATCGCGGCCGTAAAGATTGCTAGCTTGACAAAAATACGCTCCGCTGTCGGATGCTTCAGCCGAGGAAATTTGCATTTGAGCGATAACACCGTCGGGCGTTGCTTCCTGGTTCACGGTAACTCTTTGTAAAAAAAAAAAGAAATGATGAATTATATCAAAACTTTTATTCCAACACGATTTTCCTTTCTCTCTTTCCGCGTAGAATAAAGATTCGTTTTCTATATTACCGATAATTCGTCGAAGGATTTAATTCAATTTTTCCGCTTTTCAACCACTTTACGGTTACTGGCTTGTCTCCGTGTACCTCGCAATGTAACGTAGCGGTGTCTCCTTTCTTAATTGTTACCAATCGCGAGGGTGCAGCGAAATACGGCGATGCTATATAAGTTAATAATAAGCACAAGCACACACTTTAATAACATAAAATATTTTTAAATATTACGAGGTACTTACAATTAACTTTTAATTGTACAACTTTGCCTATGCCAGATCCGATACCATTGCTCGCTTGACAAAGATAAAAACCTTCTCTGTCCTCTTTTACGTGTTGTAAGAGGAGTGTTCCATTGCTTAGAATTTTAGTGTATGCTCGTTCCCGCAACTCCTCGTATTCGCCAGATTTGCTTCCTGCGATTAAACGCCGTAGGCTTAACCTTCGTTCCAAGAGTGACGTTTATATTTTTTTTTCTTTTTATTTATTCTTTCTTTTTTCTTTCAATCTTTTTTTCTTCTCTCTTTCTTTTTTTTCTTCGAACACTCACCCGTAGCTTTTTTCCAAACGATAACAGGCGTCGGGACGCCTTGTGCTTGACAGTGCAAAGCAACATGCCTGTTCCTTTCGACGCTTATGCTGTCTGTCGGTTCGACGATCCATCGCGGAGGAACTGGAAATTAGAACGCGTATCTTCAGACACGTCTGTCGCGGTTCCCAAAATTATCTTTTACTGGTCGTTAGCGATTTAAAAACAGGTACATCGTGAGAGAAGATATGAATCAAAAAAAAAAAAAAAAAAAAGAGACAAAAGAAGAAGAATATACAAAGAAACGTTAAGAAGGAACGAGCTATTTTGACGAAGTTTTTATTCGTTATTGGGCGATATCTTCTACTGTATATTTATATATATATATATATATATATATATATATATATATATATATTTCACATCGAGAACAAAGTTGAATTTGAAATCGATCGCTTCGTCGACGAATAAGCAACGTTCCTTCTTTTAAATCTTTCCTTTTTCTTATTTTTTTATTTTTGTTCCACATTTTAGCGCGATCGATAATTTATTCTTGATGATGCAAGATCGAATTAGTATGCTAATTATATATTTCTTTCATTTTATGAAAAGTGAAAAATTACTTTATGAGATAGAGAAAGATATAGATATAGATAGAGAGACAGAAATAGAGAGAGAGAGAGAGAGAGAGAGAGAGAGAAAGATAGACAGAGAGAGAGAGAGAGAGAGAGAGAGAGAGAGAGAGAGAGAGATAGTGATAAAGATATATTACATAATAGAGTGAATGAAGGTTAGTGGATGAGATAGGGGAAAGTTTGGTTTCATAACGTGTGTCGATGCCAGACGTCACGATTAATAATACAACATTGTACGCAATGACCATAAATCAATAAGATATTTCAGTCATCGTATAGCGTTTCGTCAATTAAGCGTTAGGATTAATTTAGATGATTATACGGTCCGCGTATACGTGTATTGTCCGCCGCGCATCGATACGTTCGATAATTTTGGGTAATCAATTGGATGCTCTGTTTAGCGGGTTCTACTTTTACAGTGGTGAAAAACGCTGCACAAGCGAAATACTGTGAGTGGGAATTTCAACGTTTTACAAAACGGCAAAAATATCGGCCACGCACCGACGCGTGCGACAATATATAATATAGGTATGTATATACGTAATGTAAGTATAATAATACTCGTTTAAAAACGTGGCGTGATAAACAAGTAGAACTCTCGGAAGAAAAGGCGCAAGTGGGCGGGATACAAGTGAGGGTGGGTGAGAGCTTATCGGCAGAGCACCGGTATTAATATGTATTGTGGAAAGGCGTATAATATATATATATATACATATATAAAAAGAAAAAATATATATGTATGTATATATAGATAATATATAAGTACCCGCTTCTAACGACTAGTTTAATAAATACAAATTTAATATAATAATATACGTACTACTGGTCTACATTACCGATTCACAAAGAGGCACGAATCTTTGCCGTTCGGATTTCAAGCACGAACTTGATAGAAATTTTATCGCAACGTTCGTATGCACATTTGTGTACCATTTTGCGTCATTAGTATTTCTTTCATCTCTTCGTAGCTTCGAACTTTGAAAGTCTAAATCGGCAGCTTCCTTGCCTCATTGTGAAAAAGGAAAGATGAAAAAGGAGTGAGACAGACGACAGACAGAGAAAGAGAAAGAGAAATAGAAAGATGGTGAGAAAGCATGCAAAAAAGTGAATAAAAAAGACTGCCTTCCAACGAGCCCAAAGGAGAGCCAGCGCAAGGTCGGTGGAAGTTTCTGCTCGTGAGCGTAGTGGCGTGCTCGCAATTTAAAGGTGTACAAAACATGAATTACGTAATTAAGAGAATAATATGTATACATAGGTATATAATTATGTATAATATATATATATATATAGAATGTATATTTATATATGTATATATGCAAACAGAGATCTAAGTTGTATAATATAAAAAAGAGCATGCGATAAGAGATATGTAATGCTCACATACACGAACGCACGCAGGCCAGAAGATAATCGAGAGATCGTTCAATTGATATATTTTTTTACACTTTCTTTTTTCGATTCCTCGTTAAAACGATTAAAATAAGGAAAGGTGCAAACTGTTACCTTTATGATTCGGTCAAGTCAAGCAAACCTCGGGGGTCCACGAGATACCGATGCATTCCCAGAGAGCCAAAGCAACGTAAATGTAATACACACTGTGTGTCTTTTGGAAAGGTAGGACGAAGGCTCCGGTATGGATTTTTATTAAGGAAAAAAAGGATGTGCGATTTGTCTCAGGATACTATACGATTGTGATCTCGTTGGGACACCATAGCACTTACTTTTTTTTAAAGTTCATTAACAATAATACCAATGTTTATATATATATCTCTCTCTCTCTCTCTCCCTCCTTCTCTCTCTTTAGTTTGATCATGTTTCTTCTGTAACTGTTTGATTATGGTCCCAACGAGAACACGCTGATGATAGAAGATCGTGACGCAGGGCCCGAGCCGTAAGCGTAATGATTTATTAAATGGTAATGAATGATGATGGAAATCAATTCGTTAGGTGATACTGCTTATTGGTTTACGATACATGAGAATGATTTTGAAGGATATCTTTCAACCCCGACGACATGCGTTATATTTCACTTGAATCGAATATCTTTCTTCGTTATAAGTCCGAATTATTTTGTCGAATATAAATGCGTATAAAGAAATCGATGAAACGAAATGTCCGAAGGATCGAAGAAATGTAAGATCATAGAAACGGATTATTTTCGTTGATCTTACGACTCGATGAATTAATACGTCGATTTTTAACACGGCGAAAAAAAATTTTGAACGAGCAAATCGCAAAGTCGGCGTCGAGGATGGAGATTTATAAGGTCGTTGGTTCGTGGATATTCGAGAATCGACGTGTATAGGATTTATCAAGGGAGATCGTGATGGATAAGGGTCGCCGATCATCTAGTTACCTTTTACCTGTAGCTTGGCCGTGTACCTGACCTCGGCGGCGGGGTTCGCGGCGACGCAGGTATAGTCGCCGGAGTGCTCGGCCGCGAGGTTCGTTATACTGAGGAGGCTCGAGTAAGGATCCAGTTGGGAGATGTTTGCGACGGAGGCCAGATTCGGCAGCAAGGAAAAGGGACTTTGGCCGTCTTTCAGCCAGGATATGGTTAGGGGTGGATCACCCGCCGCGACCCCGCACACCGTCCGCGTCCGCATCCCCTCGGAAAGGCCCTCTTGGAACGTAAATGGCTCAATAATAGGGGGTACTGGAAAAGGTCAAGAGAGAAGAGAGAACCATACGTGAGAGCGAGAAAAAGATGGCACCAAAAAAACGCAAGAACCTGGTACCAGGTAACATGTGTCATAATATATATATGTATGTATAAATATATATATATAGCATCATAGTTGATAGTAAGTATGTATATATATATTATAGACAGTAGTACGTCCATGTATATATGGAATATAATATGTATATATATAGAATATATGTACAATAGAGGCAGTATAGTAACGTAGCAATGTAGAGGAGAGAGAGGTTGGCCCCGCCGCGGACCAGACCCTGCCGCCCTCACTTTTACACATAATCATTAGCATCGCACCATTCACACAACGTACGTTCGTTTCAACGCAAAAAAGAGCGAGCATTCGACGTCCTTTCGATATTCTCGCGTCGTTCCTCCGTGAGTGTACATAGGAGTGTTCGTGTTTTCGATCGAGGTACATACATGCTGTTTTCTTCGACCGTAGCGTCACTCCCGGTGAATACTTTCCTGGAATGGTTATTCTTTCTTAGAAACCCAATATGACATTTTCGCGATCGACGTATTCCAAGAAAGTACTCACGGAGAAAAGCCGTGGATTGTCGAGAGGTCGGAAAGGAGAAAAACCGTCGAATAGGAAACAGAAGAGAATTGAAGGGTTAGGTTTCGTGCATGAGGAATAGCACTCACGCTAAACGTGAGTTGTCATCGGATTTACCAGGTCTCTACGTTCCTAGTTGACGATAGGAGAGGCATCGAAAGAATACGTCTTCTCGAAGCAGCGCGCAGGAATAGAGCGTTCGCGATATTGTTTAGCGTGTCAGCGTTTATAATTGCGAACAAAAATATATCGAGAGAAAACAGATCGGGAGAATGCGTGTTAAAGCATAAATATTATTACTAAGAGAGAAAAATAGTAAATGCGAGACAAATAAAAAAACGCTCGGATATTCCTGAAGTCGCTCTTGATCTTCGAGCAGGTCTCTCACACTCGCACGACATCCACGCACGCATAAATTCGGGCGGTCAGGTGGTCGTCGGGCAAAATTGAAGGGGGCCTAGAGGAGGATTACCATGAACCACTAGCCGCTGCGTGTGCGATACCTCTGCGGCCAGATTACGGGCCACGCACGAGTAGTTGCCGTTGTGATCTGGAGATAAACTTTCAATCATCAGTATGCTATTGTACTGGTCCACATTGGTAACAGTGACGCGTTCCGATGGTCCCATCGACCTTCCATCCTTGAGCCATGAGATGGATAATGGCAGATCGCCCCTCGTCACCGAACAAGTTAGGGTAGTTCGTTCGCCGAGATGAAGATCGCGATCTGCCGTGAACGGGCTAATTTTTGGGGGAACTGAAATAACAATAACGATCGTTCGTGAGCGTGGAGAAAGGCATAGGGCGAGCTCTAACGCCTGGATCTCTCCACCTCGACGGCACCGCCTTTTCTCTGCAATTTATTATTTATCTTCTTTCTTGTTCGAGATTTTCTTTTTTGCTCCTTTCGATGATGAACGTCATTCGACTTTTCCTTAGTCGAGTTTGCTCGATCTCGTCCTCTTGTACGTCGGATCGCTACTTTCGTTGGACCTACGACATTTCTGTAAATCTCGAATCTTGGAACTAAAGCCTTACCGATTACTGCGACGTCTCCTGATCTTCTCGCGCTGTGTCCTTGCTTGTTACGCGCCCAGCAGGTGTATACCCCGGCGTCTATCTTCTTCTGCACGCTTATTATTACCAAGGTACCGTCTGGAAGGACCTTCTGTCGAAGATCGTCTGGCAATTCGCGGTTCGCTCGTTCCCACTTGATCTCTTCTATCGGATATCCAGCTACTGGACACTTCAAACGAAGCTTCTCTCCAGCCACGGCTGTTACTTTTGGAATCAGTCGGATGTAAGGTAGACCTGAGAAAAAGTACTCGGTCTCCACACTTGAACGAGGAAAACGTTCGTTGTCGTTAATTACCGTAAACGTTGAGACGTGCAGCATGCGTCACTTTTCCCGCACGATTTTCGGCCGTACAGGAATATTCTCCACCATCTTCGACCATCACATGACTAATGTTAACGTGCGATATTACATCACCGTGTACTGTCACGTATTGCCCTATGACGAACCTTAAAAATAACATTCAAGGTCTGATCAAATTAGAGCAATTTATTGTTTCGTCGTTACCACGAATGACCTCGTAAAGTTTTATATCACGTTGTAACCATATTGAGAGAACTACAGCGAACGTGGTTATTATCTTTAACGAGTTGACGTTGAGCGAATAAACACGTTTTCTTTTTTATTTTTCTTTCTTTTCTTTTTCGATGAAGGAAGGAAAAAACGTGAGAATGAGAAGAGGCTATGGTAATATGACGAGATCAAAAAGGGAAAAAGAGAGGAAGGAAGGAATCTTTTATGTCGATCAGTCGTTAAACTATACGGTGGAGAGAAAGGAAGAATAGCTTGGGGCGTATCGACGCGTATCTTTTTCTCGCGATCATCTATTTTATCGATATTCGCAATTTCTGATCGACGCAATAAATATTCTTGTTTCTGCTAGGCCATCGTGAAATTGAAGTTGTCCTAGTGAGAAAAACATTTTACGCATACGTGAATGTATCTGTACGTGTATTACGATGTGCTGTATATGCGAAAAAAAGAGAAAAGAAATATTCATTGTTCGGCAAAATCGATTTTTTTGTCGATCGGTTATATGTATATTTATATATATATTTTTTATTTTTTATATCCATGTCGATATCGATACAACGAATTTTGAAAGTATTCGCTTTTCAAGAAAAATTTCGCACGAATTCGGATGAATTACCTTCCATTTGTTGGTAAGGGGAAACCATCTAAAGCCCACGTAACCTGCGGCGTAGGATTTCCAGCAGCGGAACATTTTAATGACACGGCTGGTCCTGGTTGAAGCGTCTGTTCGATGAACGAATAGAGAAGAACTGGTGGGGCGTCTGAAACACAAAGTCGAAGATTATTCAGTGATTCACGTTCACTTTCGAAAATCCTTTACTTTTCCCTGCGCCTTATCGAACTCGGCATAGTTTTCCGATAGGTGACAATAGTTGGAAGGTTTTCGAAAGGTTCGTATTATTTTTCGACTCGAGAAATTATTTATTTATTTAGTTCCTTGACGCAATAATATTTTCATAGTGAATTATTTAGTACCATACCTTTACTTTAGAGAAAATAATGATAATCCATTATTTAATGAAGAAAAGCATAAAATATTCAGGTTGCTAAGTCCGAGCTCACTGAGCTTACATTCATATTTTTAACGACGATGCTTCATAAACAATATGAGGACGAATCTTTGCAGAAGAAGGAGGAAGCGGAGGAGGAGGAGAAGGATGAAGAAAGAGAAGAAAGAAGAGAGAGAAAAAGAGAGAGAAAGAGAAGAGAAAGGGGTTGGAGATTTTTTGAAAGGCGATACACTTGGCGCGCGCATCATGTTGGAAGTGGAGGGACAATGAGTTCGCTGCTACGGAAGCTCCGTGAATTTTTTTTCGATGTTCCTACTTCGTCGACAAGCATAAACCAGGAAAAGGAGGAGATGAAGGAGGAGAGATGGAGAGAAAGGGAAAAAGAATGAGAGAGCACCATCTATCGCGCTCAGATCCGAGATCGAACGATGTTGCTGTTGAGGAATTCTCGTTGGTCGTTCTGAGAAAGATGGAAGAAAGATAAGAGAGAGAGAGGGAGAGAGAGAGAAAAAGAGTAGGAGCTTCAGCTTGTAATTAAAAGTGTCGATTTCATCGCCATTAAAAGGGCTTTGCATGGACGTCGTTTTTACAAATAACGAACGGGTTGTCTAATGGTGATACGTACATGAGAGAAAAAGAAAGATAGAAGAAGAACTACGAAAGTAGAAGAAGACAGATATATGTAAGACAAATATATGTATATGTACGTATATAAAAAGGGAAAGAAAGGAAGAAAGAAAGAAAGAAAGAAAGAAAGAGAGAAAGAAAGAAAGAAAGAAAGGATGCTTTCGTCTGCAGCTGAATAAAGTGTTTCCGCGGACCGTGTTCGCGGATCCATGTGAAAATTGATGAATCTCGTCTCGATGCCTCCGAGCGATCATCAATGCTCGTCTAACGCGCGCGAGAGCTCGAGAAGCGTGCACGAGGCGCGTAAGCCACGACAAAATGGGGGCTTCCTACGGCAGGATAATGCTTTTTCTATCTATATACCTATGTGGTATCGGCAAATGGAATCTCTCGTCGTGGAAAAATACTCGGTGTCGTGATTACGAGAGATAACGATGGCGCGTCGCTTGGGATGAATTGTTCTAGTTTTATATATTGTCGACGTGTCGTTTATGCAGATCGAATTCAACTCTTGGCGAGTGCATCTTGTCGACGAACATACAAGTAGTTTTTTTTTCTTTCTTCTTCTTCTTCTTCTTTTTTTTTTTTTAAGTATTGACTTTCGAATCGAACGAGAAGTAGACAAGTTCATCGTAACGCGTTAAGGTTCATTTAGAGAGTAGGTATAGGTATGCGTTATTCTCGACAGATGCGCGTCAGGATACTTCGTTCGTCTCGAACACCGATAAAACTCCCTACATAAATTTGTTTCAGAAAGCGGAACGTGACGAACAGGAATTTGCAAGTCGATCAGATGCTTTTTATCTTTCTTTTTCCCTTTTTTTTTCTTCCTCTTTTTTCCTCCTACTCAATAGGGGGAAAAGATCCAGGTAGATTCTGAAAGTTGGAGACAACCTGTCTCGTTCCAAACCAACTTTCGTAAGTTTTTCTACGATATCGAAGCACATCGAAAGTGCATTATTTTTTAATAATGACGATCCTAACATCTTGCCGAGAAATTTTTGTATTTTCGAAGTTCGAGAAAGAAACGGAGAAATTTATATAAAATTTAAGAATGTTATTTAATAAATCTTCAAATTTTCGGAATCGAAAGATCTGCCTTGTTGTCTTTTCGTTTCTAAGAAACAAATCTTGTTAGAAAACTTATACTACACGGAAACAATATAACATCCGAAACAATGACCTTTTCTTCTTCTTCTTTGTATTTCAAAGACGAAACACATTCGAGTGAAGTACAATTCAAGGACCACGCCCGAATGTTTTCGTTTCTTTGAAGATTGGAAAATTTTCTTTAATTTCCACTTAAGCATCGTACCAGAAAAAGATCGTTACCTATCCGTTCACTTCTCTTCGTTTCTTTTTTGCTTAGTATTCTCGAATGAAATTGCTGAAAAGCGATCATCTAGTTTCTCTCTCTCTCTCTTTCACTCTCGTTCTCGAGCAGCACTGTCCCTATAGCGTCGCTCGCACAAATTCCCTTTGACGTAAATTCCGTGCATTACTAACGCTGACGAGCGAGAGACGCTAACTTCATTGTTGTTTCAAAGGCCCTCCTATCGCCTCTTTCCACCCCCGCGCACAGTACGCTCTCCTCTTTCATGCAGTACCCTGCATCCACAGATGGGTGGTCCAGATATAGGGCAAACAGGGGTGGAGGTGCCTCGTTCTGGGATACCTGCCTCGGTAGACCCGTGAGTGAGAGAAACAGAGGGAGTGAGATAAAGAGAAAGGGAGAGAGAGAGAGAGAGAGAGAACGTGTGAGAGAGAGAGAGAGAGAGAGAGAGAAAATGAGATCGAGAGAGGTAAAGAGGGTGGTAGAAGAGAACAAGAGTTAGAGAGAGAAAGAGAGAGAGAGAGAGAGAGAGAGAGAAAGAGAGAGAGAGGGAGAGAGAGAGAGAAAACGAAGCACGTTGCAAAGCACCGTAAAAGAAGCCTTCTCCACTTCAAAGTGCACCGTTACTCTCCGAACAACGTGACACGCGGTTACCTTGCTCTTTGCCAAGTAATCGAGTCCTCTGTAACTCAATCGGTAACGCAACCAGACCGATCTCGAGGCTGAGTCCTTCGTTGAACATTTCTCGGTACCCTGGCACCTTTGACCGTGAAAGGAAAAGAGAAACGCTTATCGAGTTCGTTCCTTTCCTTTCTCGGATATTATGCGTTTATTACGTGATATACATGTCCGAGACACAAGGAAGAGGTAAAAGAAGAAAAGATTTGTTTATATTAAATCCGTTTACGTTATTCTCCGAAAATTTCAATTAACTTTGCAGGAAGTAATGGAAAATACATGAGATTGAAGCGTTTAATTCCGTTTCCCGTGCTAGTGTGTATTTGCTTTCCCTACCGATAAAATACACATCAGCTAATGGGCCGTTAAGTGATTTCTATTAATAATTGAGCTGATGGACGGCATAAAGCGCGAGCGATCATGAAACGCGGTTTCGCGATAATTGCGATTGGAGGAAAGTGGTTGTAGCTTTGAAGGTATTCTAAAGGGAGATCGTTTTTCTTTGGTTTATGACGTTCATATCTACTTGTGTAGATAAAAGGAATCTATCAGCGTAACGATCGAACGCTGCGTTATAAATTGGTAAGAGTACGAAATACTACGTACACCTTGTAATCGCGTTTCAGTGATTCAAATGAGAAGACACGGAGGATAGAGGAAGGAAAGATCGATTTGGACGATAACAGAGGAGAGAATCTGTACGTACCTCCCAATTGTAATTCCGCGGAGGCCTGGGCAGTGTCACCCTCTGACCTTCTGACGATGCACTGATACATTCCTCTGTCTTCTCTACCTATACCATTTAGCCTCAATAATTCTGATTGCCTTCCTGTTCCTGGAAGCTGCCTGCCGTCCTTGTACCAGGTGATAAAGTGCGGACCAGCTTGAGGATGTGTACCAACCTCACAAGTAAATTCAGCGTTACCTCCCAAATGAACGCTCAACAAGGGTGGTGTTACTTCGACGTGAAGCGGTGCAGTCACTATGAGTCTGAAAAATTTCACATTTTATCCTTTTTTTTTATATCATATCGAGAATTGCTTTACAAATATTCGAATAAATTATTCGTGTAATTTCGTAGATGCGTTAGTTACATTTTGCTTTTGTATCTTATTTATTTCTCTTATTATAATTTCTAAATTTTTGCAATTTTCAATTACCTGATTTCAGCGCTGGCTTCACCACCAGGATTTGATGCGGAGCATCTATAAATACCACTATCTTCCAGCGTTACGGCTTCTATGGCCAGCATAGAACCGAGTAATCGAGTTCTCGGTCCAGACAAGACAAGCATAGGTTCAGCACCTGTCTGTGCATACCACCTTAAAGGGAAAAATAAGGTAAGGGATTTTAATCGTAATATCGATGGTTGAAACGTTCATATTAATATATCATTAATGGGATAATTCGTATTCGTTTACCGATGGTAATGAGGATGCGATCGATAAAATGATGATACGATCGGTTATATGTTACAAACGTTACGTTGATACTGAGAGTTATATTCTAGATAAAAATTGTAATTTGCAATGCAAATTAGAAAATTACGAATCTAGAAATGGATAAACAACGTATCCATTTGAATTCAAGTGTAGAGCGTGCGATAAGTATGTTATTAACAATAAAACGTAATTACAGAGTATATAACGAATCGTGTGGTTATTGTTCGAATCCGTCGCGACAAAAAATGATGTATTTTCTCTTTCTTTCGTTTTTTTCGGGTTTTCACCGACGCAACGAATAATTTTTCATTGAAAGTCCAGTGCTATTTGCCTGGCAAGATTCGCCGCGAGGCAAGTAAGGAGTTTAATTTCACTGGCTTTCGGGGTACGTCGACCTAGAAACGACGTTGAGTCGTATCCACTAGCATTTATCCCCTGAATCCTCTCCTTCCTTTCGCCCTTCCAAGTTCTTGACAGTTCTCGATCGAGGCACGTTCGACCCACTCTCCTTCCTTCTTTATCTCCTTCTTTCTCTCTCTTTCTCTCTTTCTCTCTTTCTCTCTCCCCACTTTTTTCTTCCGTCCTTATCCATTTATCGTACGTTTTCCTTATATACCATCTCTCTTCTTATAGTAATACGTAATGGACGTGGTTCCACGGGGGATTTCACTTTGTAGCAAAGTTTCGAGAGCAAAAGGGGAGTAGACGGAGATAGAGAGAAGTTGATCCGTTCTCGACTTCAATGTCCCGTTGAAAGTTAATGGGGGAAAAAGAAAAAGAGAGAACAGAAGAAAGAAATCCGTCTCATGCATCAAAAATCTTATTCGTATTATTCAGGGATTTCGACTTTATGTGAAAACGTTTTTATCGATTGACTTTCATCCCCTCTGTTCTTTCGGATTATTTATCCATTTAAAAAGGAAAGGATATTAATAAAAAGAAGAAAAATATATATATATACAGATTAAAAAATTTGAAATTTGCAAGAGTCATGGACTTGACTTTTCGATTTAGGTAGAACTCATTCCGAATGAAAAAGTATCAATCTCGTAGGATCTATCGCCATTGTATATTTTTCATTAGAGCAGCCGCTTCGTGCTACGTAAAGAAAAGACCTACCAGCTGTATTCCGATATTGGCAATAAATTTTCATTTCAACGAATATTTTCCGCTTCGTATTGGCGTGTGCGGTGAACGGGTTCTACGGGAAGAAGAGAGGCAATGGGAATCGAGAGAAAAAGAGAAAAAGAGAAAAAGAGAGAAAGAGAGAAAGAGAAAAAGAGAGAAAGAGAAAAAAAGGGAAAGATAAAGAGAAAGAGAAAGAATTCCGAGAGGGAAAATGTTGAAGAGAGGGAGAGAGAGAGAGAGAGAAAGAGAGCTTCTCGTCGACCCGAGCGACATGAAGAGCTTCCGATTGCGCCCTACTCGCGAGGTTTCACGATCGAGTGCTTCCACTTTTCCTCGATCAAAGTCGCGCCGCGTCCTTGTTCCTTTTCTTTCCTTCCACTTGGAGCGCTTCTTTGGCTGTCCTCCTCCCCCTCCTACTCCTCCTTCTCCTCCTTATCTCGTTCATCCTCCTTTCTGTTCGAATCTCTTCTTCTTCTTCTTCTTCTTCTTCCTCCTCCTTCTCTTCTTCTACATCTATCTATCCTCTTATTCTCCTCGTAGCTCGATCGTAATTTCTCGTTGAAGAACGAAATGGATTAGAGAGAGCGAGAGAGAGAGAGAGAGAGAGAGAGAGAGAGAGAGAGAGAGAGAGAGAAGGATATTCGCGTCTCTCTTGTCTGTCTCTGTTTCTACCTTTTTCTCTTTCTCTCTCTTTTCTCACGTCTTTTTGTTCTTTTTTTTTAATAGACGGTTCAACGGTCCGTATTCAATAGTCTCTTTTCGTGAGTTCGAAGTTTTGAATTCAAAGTTGATTTTTACGAGCAAATAGCATAGGGTTTGTTGGTATCTTTAATCGCATTTTTAAAAGAATGCCGTAGGATATTTGATTTTATTTTCGAATAATCATTAGATACACTTGATTAAAGAGACTCACCGATATTCGGGAGGTGGACAAGCTTGTGCCACGCAGACCAATGACGTTGATTCGTCTTGAGCGACGTGAACGACGCCTGAATTTTCGAGCATCACCGGAGGCATTACTCCCCTGTGATCTGAAAACAAACGTATGATCTTGAATTAACTTTAGTTAATTTTGTGAGTTTCGGAAGTTTCACGTTTGCTCGTTCTAAAGAAAGACGATTATAATTATTCCAATGTGTCTAATGATTTGCAAAAGAACTCACCGGCTATTCTAATATTAGCGACCGAACTAACAACCACTTGTCTGGTCAGTCGGTGCATCGTTTGACATCTATATCCGTGTATTTGATCGCTAAATTCGAGACTGTGAACGAGAAGTTCTCCGGTTGGTAGTAGATGAAATTTTCCATCTAAAATAGTCGCAAATTATTATGAACTTGTTATGTATATTGTTTCACTTTAAGCAAAATATTGTATACATCGTTCAAATAAAATCCTGGATAGAGTAAGATATATATACATATGTATGTATATACCGAGATAGAACGTAGAACGTAAATGAAAGTAATGTGAACAATATGGATAATCCAGCATTCTTGATATCCTATATTATTTATATCGAACGCGTATAATAACTGGTATTAACATTTTCCAATAAAATCCGATTTAGTAGGAGTTATCTTTAATAGGTTTGATACTGCGAATTTTAATGGATTACGATATTTTCTAGCGAGCTGATCCTCCAGAACGATAATTATGCTAATTTTATGATTCTCTGGTCGCCCAGTTTCTCCTTCTCTCTCTCTCTCCCCCTTTTTCTTTCTCTCTCTCTCTCTCTCTCTCTCTCTTGGTTCCTCTTTTCTGTCTCCAACAACGTGATATAGAGATCCTACACCCAAAGACCAACCGTGCTTAAGCTTTCGAGTCTCTTTAGATAAGCCAGAGTCTACGCTAACGACGGCAGTTATCCTAAACAGTCACGCCTGTTCTCGAAACTCGAATCTCTGGAAGTAGTCTTTAAAGCGTTCTCAAAACGAATTTGCCTTTGAAGTTCGTTCTATCTAAGATTTTACGAAGATTTCATAGGTACGTTGGAACGACTATTATTATAACGTACACATTTCGTTTAGTTCGCAAAATCGTTAGACTCGAAATCAAATGAAATCAAACGTTTATTTCGTATGAATATTTAGATTATTTTTATAGATAAATTCTTTTCTCGAATGCGATTATTATATTTTAAGGAGTTGTATGTAAGTATTAACGATTAACAATTAAAAGTCAGTGATATATTCGTATACGAAGCGAAGGGTCACGTTTAGTCGCGAGACATTAACCGAACTAAGACCTCGTCTCTGATAAGGATAGACTCCTAAATAGCGATTGTCGACCAAGTCAGGTGGACCGGTTAGATTATGTAGTTTAGGTATTACATTCGATGGAACCTATAGGACGGTGCATGCATGCATCCATTGAAGGTAGATAGGGCACCTATGTAGTTCAGTTACTATACCTGCATCGAATTACGCGTGGTCTGATTCCAGCAGTATTGCCAACTGGGATCTGACTTGTGTACAAAAATATAACGTCGATATATGTAAATTGGTTTGGTGCGTTATATGGAAAATTCTGCCGCTCTATCGTGGTATTTCGGAAAATGCAGAAAATATTATCGGACGAGCGAGTTTTACTTGCTTGCTGTTTTCATTACACTCCCGTGGGAACACGAAGAGAAAATCGCGTTTGATTACTATTTTTCATTTAACACGCTCGTAGAGAATCTTTCTCTCTATGCAATGATAAAATAAAAGTAAGAGATATAATCGATAATAAAATACGTCATGTTTACTTTGAAACGTTCGAACGAGGACATTTCTGACGTATGTAGTTAATAGCCAAACACGCTTTTCCGTTTATTTCTATTTTTTCTTTTCGTTTCGTAGGAAGCATGAATTTTATGATGTTTTTTCTTTTTTTTGTTTTTCTTCATTTTTTTTGTCGCTGTCAAATAAAAGTTATACTAGGCGGACCGGTCGTTATTCGAATAGCTTGTGACAATAGTCGCTTGGAAAGCATCCAACTGCGTTGTCCTGCGTTCCCTTTCTATAGTATGTCCTATAGTGAACGCATATTGTCGGATCGCTTAAATTTTGCAGAATTCTTTGCGAGTTTTGGAACTATGAATCGAAAGAATGACGGTGACGACAACGGCGACGGCGACGACGACAACGACAACTACGACGACATATTATTCATATGTGCAGCGTTTATTAATGAATTCTTGGAAAACAATATGAGACGGATTTAATTAGAAGCAAAGTATATTTAAATCGCACTAGTTTTAATTACACGCGCTAAGTCATAATTATAGCCATTCAGAGAAAGAAGATATGTTCCCTTAAATATTTTTTATTTCTTTTTTTATCATTTAAAAATTTTTTTCTCTTTTTTTATTCTTTTTTATTATTCAGTCGGTCTCTTGCGAAGGAGTCTTCGTTAGCTTTAAATTGGATTAATTTCTGTGACTGCTAATGAGTCTTCGTGTTGCAGGGTCAATGTCCTCAACCATCTTCGTACCTATGATACGTTGCTGGAGATAGGGAGGTGTTGCAAGATTATTGTGGATATTAAATTTCGGTCTGGAGAAACAGCCCTCGTGCCGGATATTAAATTTTAGTCTCGGTAAGCAATGACCCAACCGACATCATACTTCGTAGCTCTTACCTACATACGTGAAAATCATCCTGACGCCGACTACTATAATTCTTTGCGCGTTACACTATGCTGGCAAAGAGATATCGCGTCTCTCTTCTAGAGACTACTGGATTTTTATCGTCTCCTTGCAGACTTTCCGCTAGCGAATATTTTAGATTACAGTCATTCATTACCTTATAATGGCTAGCACGTTGTACGCATATTAATGTTAACAGAATTCGTGTTGCTTGTAAAGTTAGAGAAATTGGTAGAGAAGAAAAGAAAAATGGGAGAAAATAAAGCTCCAAATAACTTTCGTTGTGTTGCTACAAAAAGAAAAGAAAATAAAAAAAGGAAAAGAAAGAGAAAGAGAAAAAGAAGAATGAATCAAATTACCTCCTTGTAACGAAGGATAAATGTAGAAAGATGGCTCCTGTAACCAGGACACAACACGCACCAAATCTTTGACGAAACTAGGAACGACGCATCTTAGTATCGCCGTGCATCCTCTCGATGCACCTCCGATTACCTCCACGTCCACTTTGTAGGCCTGAGCGACAACTGTAAACAGGAAACGCCAAAAAAATTTTTTTAATCATATTTTTTATTCAGACGAGTATCGAATTTATTACTATATAAATGTGTTTTAAATGTAACATCAAACATTGCAATTTTCTTTTCTTTTTTTTTTTTAAGAATTTTAAAACAGAGAAATAGTGCTTTCGTTATTTATAAAGCATCTACCAGTACGAGAGAAAGATTATCTATGTACATAGTATATACGTTATTTGTAGGTACATAAATATATATAAATATATATATATACACACACACACAAAATCGAGATATCCTACGTATATAGAGCGTCAAGTCGTTACTCGTAGACTTTCGGTGAATCTCTACATTGGCGTCAACGTTGAGGAAGCGGCGAGGCGTGAGGTGACGTGGCTGTAACGAACGCCTCGTCCTCAACGTCTGCTTTTCTCCTTTTTTTCCTTTTCTCTTTCTCATACCCGTTCTCTTACTCTCTCTCTCTCTCTCTCTCTCTCTCTCTCTTTCTCTCCTTTTTTGTTTCTCCCGTCGTCCTCTCGCTCAAGAGGCACTATACTCTTCCGGAGATTTTATTTACGTGGAAATTCCAAGGGCGACGGCCAGCTGCCACCGACGGTGTAGCCTGACACGACGTCGCGACGCCAAGAAGGCTCCACCTCTTCTTTATCTCTCTCTCTCTCTCTTTTCTTTATTCTCTCCTCATCTCTTTTTCTCGAATAGAAACTCGTCGTTGGTCTTTCTCTTTTCTTTCCTTCGCAAGATTCGCTAGGAGAGGGAGCCGTCAACCGGAAGTTTGCCTCCTATTTTCTTGCTCCTTTTTACTCTGTATATAACTCCCCATCCGAGCTTCGTTCTCGCTTCAACGTTTTTACCTCGACTCGTCCTACCGAGAATGATCGTACTACGAGAGATAGTATTTTTCAGGAACAAATAATGCCTATAGGGCAATACTTGGGAATACCTACAAGAGATATACAGGATGTTTCGTTTATCTTGAAAAATTAAAATAACTCGTGAAGGATTGAAGCTACTCAAATAATCCTTTTTATAAATTTATTCGGTACCAAGGAATATACTATACGATTATTTTTTCCGCAGGATAAGAGAAATTACAAAATTAAATTCATTTACTTAAATAGAATTATATATTAGTAGTTTCATAAATAGAAGGCACTTGTCCAAACATACATGACACAAAGAGTAATAATATAATATATTACTGTATAATATTACAAAATAACTAATCAATTTTTTTATTACTCCAGGATTAATCCAGTTAAAAGCTGTTTCCTAATTGCCAGGCTACATGCTGTTAACGAAGATTTAACTTCATCCAAAACAAATTATGCTGACAAAGGAAGAAATTTGAAAAACATAAAAGAAGAAAAAATCCTCGCCGATTACAATAATATTGTATTATATTATATTATACTATTGTATTATATTATATTATTATATCATTATATTATAAACATAGAATTATAATGTATTATACTGTATTACAATAAATTTTGAAAATAAAAATTTATAAAATGAAAAGAAATCTTATGTGTTTTTTATTGAAACCCATAACTACTTTCCTCATCCACAAATTTCGCATTATACTTCTTTGTACATCATATGACCCTGTCAAAATCCTCATTTGCGGAAAGAATTTCCGAGGAACCAATAGTTTGTATTTACTAACATGGGCGTGAATATTTCAATTGGTCGATACGATTGAGCGTGCTACCACCTCGTACATCATGTGATCCTGTTCGAAATCCTGATTTGCGGGAAGAATTTCCGAGGAACCAATAGTTTGTATTTACTAACATGGGCGTGACTATTTCAATTGGTCGATAAGATTGAGTGTGCTACCTCCTCGTACGTCATGTGATCCTGTTAGAAATCCTGATTTGCGGAAGAATTTCCGAGGAACCAATAGTATATATTTACTAATATGGGCGTGACTATTTTAATTGGTGGATGCGATTGAGCGTGCTACCTCTTTGTACATCATGTGATCCTGTTAGAAATCCTGATTTGCGGGAAGTATTTCCGAGGAACCAATAGTTTGTATTTACTAACATGGGCGTGAATATTTCAATTGGTCGATACGATTGAACGTGCTACCTCCTCGTAGGTCATGTGATCCTGTTAGAAATCCTGATTTGCGGGAAGTATTTCCGCAAAACCAATAGTTTGTATTTACTAACATGGGCGTGAATATTTCAATTGGTCGAGACGATTGAGCGTGCTACCTCCTCGTACGTCATGTGATCCTGTTAGAAATCCTGATTTGCGGGAAGTATTTCCGAGGAACCAATAGTTTGTATTTACTAACATGGGCGTGAATATTTCAATTGGTCGAGACGATTGAGCGTGCTACCTCCTCGTACGTCATGTGATCCTGTTAGAAATCCTGATTTGCGGGAAGTATTTCCGAGGAACCAATAGTTTGTATTTACTAACATGGGCGTGAATATTTCAATTGGTCGATACGATTGAACGTGCTACCTCCTCGTAGGTCATGTGATCCTGTTAGAAATCCTGATTTGCGGGAAGTATTTCCGCAAAACCAATAGTTTGTATTTACTAACATGGGCGTGAATATTTCAATTGGTCGATACGATTGAGCGTGCTACCTCCTCGTACGTCATGTGATCCTGTTAGAAATCCTGATTTGCGGGAAGTATTTCCGAGGAACCAATAGTTTGTATTTACTAACATGGGCGTGAATATTTCAATTGGTCGATACGATTGAACGTGCTACCTCCTCGTAGGTCATGTGATCCTGTTAGAAATCCTGATTTGCGGGAAGTATTTCCGCAAAACCAATAGTTTGTATTTACTAACATGGGCGTGAATATTTCAATTGGTCGATACGATTGAGCGTGCTACCACCTCGTACATCATGTGATCCTGTTCGAAATCCTGATTTGCGGGAAGAATTTCCGAGGAACCAATAGTTTGTATTTACTAACATGGGCGTGACTATTTCAATTGGTCGATAAGATTGAGCGTGCTACCTCCTCGTACGTCATGTGATCCTGTTAGAAATCCTGATTTGCGGAAGAATTTCCGAGGAACCAATAGTATATATTTACTAATATGGGCGTGACTATTTTAATTGGTGGATGCGATTGAGCGTGCTACCTCTTTGTACATCATGTGATCCTGTTAGAAATCCTGATTTGCGGGAAGTATTTCCGAGGAACCAATAGTTTGTATTTACTAACATGGGCGTGAATATTTCAATTGGTCGATACGATTGAACGTGCTACCTCCTCGTAGGTCATGTGATCCTGTTAGAAATCCTGATTTGCGGGAAGTATTTCCGCAAAACCAATAGTTTGTATTTACTAACATGGGCGTGAATATTTCAATTGGTCGAGACGATTGAGCGTGCTACCTCCTCGTACGTCATGTGATCCTGTTAGAAATCCTGATTTGCGGGAAGTATTTCCGAGGAACCAATAGTTTGTATTTACTAACATGGGCGTGAATATTTCAATTGGTCGAGACGATTGAGCGTGCTACCTCCTCGTACGTCATGTGATCCTGTTAGAAATCCTGATTTGCGGGAAGTATTTCCGAGGAACCAATAGTTTGTATTTACTAACATGGGCGTGAATATTTCAATTGGTCGAGACGATTGAGCGTGCTACCTCCTCGTACGTCATGTGATCCTGTTAGAAATCCTGATTTGCGGGAAGTATTTCCGAGGAACCAATAGTTTGTATTTACTAACATGGGCGTGACTATTTCAATTGGTCGATACGATTGAGCGTGCTACCTCCTCGTACGTCATGTGATCCTGTTAGAAATCCTGATTTGCGGGAAGTATTTCCGAGGAACCAATAGTTTGTATTTACTAACATGGGCGTGACTATTTCAATTGGTCGATACGATTGAGCGTGCTACCTCCTCGTACGTCATGTGATCCTGTTAGAAATCCTGATTTGCGGGAAGTATTTCCGAGGAACCAATAGTTTGTATTTACTAACATGGGCGTGACTATTTCAATTGGTCGATACGATTGAGCGTGCTACCTCCTCGTACGTCATGTGATCCTGTTAGAAATCCTGATTTGCGGGAAGTATTTCCGAGGAACCAATAGTTTGTATTTACTAACATGGGCGTGACTATTTCAATTGGTCGATACGATTGAGCGTGCTACCTCCTCGTACGTCATGTGATCCTGTTAGAAATCCTGATTTGCGGGAAGTATTTCCGAAGAACCAATAGTTTGTATTTACTAAAATGGGCGTGAATATTTCAATTGGTCGAGACGATTGAGCGTGCTACCTCCTCGTACGTCATGTGATCCTGTTAGAAATCCTGATTTGCGGAAGAATTTCCGAGGAACCAATAGTTTGTATTTACTAATATGGGCGTGACTATTTTAATTGGTGGATGCGATTGAGCGTGCTACCTCTTTGTACATCATGTTATTCTGTTAGAAATCCTGATTTATTGGAAGAATTTTTACCTTGTCTAGTATTCGAATTATATGTACGAATTTTTTGGATGAGGTATGATGTTGGTGTTATTGAATGTAGAGGACATTAAATATATTTTTAAATCAGATATTTTTATTTTCATGTTATTTATACATAGTAGATACATTGTATTTAATCATTACAAAAATTCTTATTTTATTTTATAATTTGCACTATGATATAATGTAGTATAATACGGTATAACGCTTTATGATACAATATAATAAAATGTAATACAATATAATAGTTCTGTATGCAAAGGGCGAACTTCTTGTATCCTTTCATGATTCTCAAATTACCGGTTTAATTAAAGGAAGTTTATTTCTCTTGAAGTTCGGTCTTTGGTCACAATGTATAGCCTAATATCATGCAATCAGCTGTATTATTATATTCTTTAATAATTCGCAAATCTGTAACATTTTATAATAATAGATGATGATGGAGAGAGGAATATGTTTTGTGTGTGTGTGTGTGTGTGTGTGTGTGTATGTATGTATGTATGTATGTATACATATGATAATTGGGAGTTGATGTGATGTGTTTTTTTATCGCATAAAATTTTGTAAACGAATGTTTTTGATAGACTCAATCTCTCACGAGATATTTCAATTTTTCGATATAAACAGGATACCCTGTATATATCTATATTTACATATACTCTTTCTAATTACTGTCTGATATCTTCTCGAGGGAAATTTGTCACTTTTCACTGTCTTATTCTCTTTTTCAGCAAAAGAGATGAAAGTTGTACGCGAGGTCGTAGTTAAGTATGCGCATTTTTAAAAAATACTATATTCCATTTGGTAACGTCCTTTATTTCTTCTTGTTCTCTTCATTCTTCTCTTCTTCTTCTTCCTCTTTCTCTTCCTCTGCTTCTTCTTCTTTAACCCCATTGCATTGGCAGACTTTCGTCTCTTCGCACCGTCTGTTCAAGAACTTTGAACTCCTGGATAGTTTTCGACCGGTCGGCCTCGCGATAGAAATTTCTTTCGTTAAGCCGAAACCCGGGAAGTAAAGTTTTAATTAACGGGCACACATCTGGACCAGAACTTTATAGCCACGAAGAAAAGCTGGTAGTTGGCAGCACAGGGAACGTCGAGTTGGCTTCGCACTACTGCCGCCATGGATTTGCATTCGGATTGTGTGTTTTTTTTTCTTTCTTTCTCCTTTTCTTTTTTCTTTTTTCTTTCTTTCTCTCTTTCTTTCTTCCTTTCTTTTTTCTTTTTTTTTTTGAAGAGGTAATTACACCGAGCTCTCTGTACGCCTCACAAAATGGTGGAAATTCAACGATGCTGCTGTAGGTTGACCGCATCCTTCCTTCTAGCAGATTTCGTTCATTCCGAATTCTCTCTTTG
Source organism: Vespula vulgaris (assembly GCF_905475345.1). Lineage (NCBI taxonomy): Eukaryota > Metazoa > Arthropoda > Insecta > Hymenoptera > Vespidae > Vespula > Vespula vulgaris. Next base: position 6,356,051 of record NC_066592.1, on the reverse strand, counting down.
TGTCGTCCATAGTAGGTACGTGCGGAATCTGATTAAGCTTTTGGCCCTGAAGATCGAATTATAATCGAATTTTTTTATTTTCTTTTTTTATGTTTCTTTTTTTTTTTTTAACTCTGACTGCGAGACGAAGAGAAAAATTCGCTGTGAGAACATCGATCGCGTGGATTGCTCTTTTTTAGAGTGATCCTTTTTCTCTCTCTCTTTCTCTCTCGACTATCCTAAGTTAATATCTGCTTTATATAAAAGAGCTCCAGTGCCGGTGCTCTCTTTTCCGGGAATCGATAATACCGTAGGTGCATGCACAAAGGGTACGAGCGGTAAAGGGGTTTTCGTTCATTAAAAAAGAATATAAAAGTTAAATTCATCTCTCTATCTCTTTTTCTCGCGTTATAGATGACGAATACACTTTCTCTAAAATGTTGGATCTATTGATGAAATATGTATTTCAATGGAATCAAATATTTAATTAATTAAATATGAATCGATAATTTGGTGATATTGAGCTTCATTTAAAGAAAGATGTTCTCTTTCATTAATTGCAGCTACACACGTTATCGGTTTATTTATTTCCCCTATCCTCTCTCTCTCTCTCTCTCTCTCTCTCTTTTACTCACTCTCACTCTCTCTTTTCCTTTTAATTTTTTTTCTATGCACTCACCTGCTCTAACTTGGACGTCACGACTAAGTACCCTTCCAACGGAGTTACTTGCGACGCATCTGTAAGCTGCACTGTGCACGTCTTGACGATAAGCTGCTGCCGGAAAGGGTAAGAGGACGAGTGTACCATTCCTGAGTACCCTTCGCACGGTTGGTACGTCATTTACCGGATGTCCATCTGCAGTGGACCAGTCGATATTAGGCGGGGGACTTCCGGATGCCGTGCAATCCAGCCAGGCACCGCTCGAATTCGAAAATTCCACCCTCGATGGTGGTTCTATGAGGAAACTCGGACCACGTAGATGTGCATCGAAACCATGCCCACCGGCGGATGTCACAACAGCAGCTGCACCTGCGAACGAAGAGAAAATATCGTTACATTGTGGTTACACTCGTGGTAAAATATTTTTAACGTTTGACATTTTATCGACGATTTTAATTAAAGTGAATTTAGTTTCTATTTTTTTCCCCTTTCTCTTTATTTTTTTCGAACGTTTTCCTAAAATATTATCGATTGATGATAATCGTATTTTCGAAATACGTGATTGGTTCTATAATAATGTCATTTTAATTATTTTGTTGGGAAGTACGCTTTTATAATTAGAAATCTCGGAAAACTTTTGCAATCGACGGAAAGTCATAATTTCAAACAATATATTCTGACATGACTTTGCTAGATTTCAGGCTCGATTAATGGAGCATGCTACGCGTAGTTATAGAAGACACGGATCGATGTGTTACGTTATACAATCACCGTGCTAGGTAATACGTTGGACAAGTTATACTCGGTCGAGTGTATCAGGCAGCTACTTCGCTGTAATGGTTTGATCGAAAGTGCGAAGGCGCGAGTCAGCACCATCCTACTACGTTAGGGACTCGCATCGTGCGAAGACACTTTAGCCTAATTACTTAGGTTATTGCACCTTTGCGATGACGATGTTTCGATTAAAGTTACGTTCCACGATGTAATATAGAAATTTATAGTTAGGTCGACCCTTTGTTCTGTTGCTAACGACACGAACAAAAAATCGATATTTGCGTTATACATAAATCGTTCAAAATTTAATTGACTTTATCAAAGATTCTGTCAAAGATTTTTTAATTCGACGACAATCCATTGTTCAATTTTTTTTCTCTACAGAGAGACGACCTAGTACATTCGTCCGCTTACCATGGTGAATTTATCCTATGAAAAACATCGGTGATTTCGCGTGGTAGAGGTTTTTGTGTGGAAAAAAAGGGACGGGCCTGGTAAAACGTGGTACGCGTAACGACATTCGAGGGAGTGACGTAACTCGTTTATAACGACGTTCGAGGGAGAAATTCGAGTCGTGGCCGAATTTCGTAATACCTACGGATTGTATGCACGCCGCATACAAAACACAAAGTATGCAAATCCTCGACGCGGGAGAATTGAAATCCCCATAGTGTCCAGCAATTACAGGGCCGTCACGCTGGCTCGCTTCCGGAATTGTCTCGAGTACTTAATTACTAATTCCGTGCAAGTGTTTGGTGCTAGCTCTTCGTTGAATTTAACGCAATGCACTTTACCGGGCCAAGAACCTGAGTCTAATTAGAGAGTGCAATTAATTAAAATTTAAGAGCACGGCCGTTTCTGGTAACTTAACGCACCGGAAAGGGTTACAGGCGCACGCGCATTTCGTTGAAAGGCTAAGGCGGTAATGGAGCCACCCCTTCGCACCTCGAACGTAATAAAATATGCTAATTACTCGTTCCCTTGATATATAACGTACGTCATGCGAGAAGGCACGTCAAAGAAATTTAGCGAGAGATTTCTACCGGGTTTAAATAGATATGCGAAACCGAGTCTTTCAAAAGTACGTATTTTCAAAGAGTCCTTAGAGGAATCCAGAAGGAAATCTTTTGTGGAGACGAAACAAATTCCTTCGCAAGTATTTCTTTATCTTTTTGTACGATTGAATGAGTGAAAAAGAATAAGAGAAAGAGAGAGACAGAACTAGTGACGAACTTGTGCGAGATCGGCATTCATGCGAATGATTTGTAACGCGGTCAACGATGCGAAGCACCCTTGACTCGAGATACGTTGGCAATGCAGATCAGAGGATTACCCGCTTCCTGCATTTCTTCCTGCTTGTCTGCTTTTCCTTCCTCGTCTCCCACTACAGCGATCTTTGGCTCGAATCTCACGGTAGATCTCTCGAGAAACTAGGATTGAGAGGAACTCCGATATATATATATACATACATATATACATACGTACGTACACACATACATACATTCATGCATTCATACATACATACGCGTTAGAGACTCACGTCGACGATTTTTCAGGTTTCCTAGCTCTTATTCTCTCTCTCTCTCTCTCTCTCTCTCTCTTTCTCCATTTTTTTCAATCACCTTCTACGTCTCGTTCTTTCCTTCTTTGGAGCACATTGCTTTCCATACGTGATCGTGCTCTTCCTGGAAATCTACAAATCCCCTTTCTCCTCTCGCCGCTCATTCTCTCTCTCTCTCTCTTTCTTTCCCCCACTCTTACTCTCTCTGTTACTCTCACTCTTATCCAACTTGGATTCGAGTCAATCCGTCTTCATGAATCCTTCCCGAGAGTATTTACTTATCGATCTAGAAAATCGAAGACTTTCGGAGGTCGATAGTGAATCCCGAATGGACGATCGTTGCCAATCGTTTCTAGACGTTCCAAGTGACCAACAATAGTGGGAACTGATAACAGACGTAGATGAATGGATAAAATCTTATAGAGAAAAAGATAGAGATTATAGGATATAGGAAGGGTATAGAAATTCCAAGGCTCTCTTCGATATAAAAGGAAGAGAGAGTAGCAAGAGAAAGACAGAGAGAGAGAGAGAGAGAGAGAGAGAGAGAGAAAGAGACAGAGAGAGAGAGAGAGAAAGGGAGAGAGAGAGAGAGAGAGAGAGAGAGAGAGAACGCTCTACGGGTAATGGCTTCCAATTACCATAACGCTCGGCTAAGCCGACTAATCGGTTCCGCTTATGCCGACCAGCAAATTATTATTAATCACATTGCGCATGGATTATCGTTTACGTGCAGCTACATCCAGACATTCGCAACTACCTTTCTAGCATGTGATTTATATTCGTGCAATTTCTCGAATGGTGAGTCCTTCTCGAGAGCTATCTACAATTCCTGGTAAAATATGTCCCCCCGTAGAATATCCTTTTGCGTCTCTAGTGGAACAGGAACTTTGAATCGACGATATTCGGATGTCGAGCTATCATAATGGAAGAAGATAACGTCGACCAACGTTGATCTTTCTACTTTACAAACGTCACTTCGCATCGATTCGGAAAATGATATTGTGTTTGTAATTGGGTTTGTATTACGAAGTTTTCTTTACCTTTTTTTTTTTCTTTTTTTTTTGGCTGTCGAAAGCAATCGAATTTCCATTAAAATGTATACTTTACGTGGGTTTACTATCATCAAGGAAATTCGTTGTAGAAGGTAAAGATAGTAGATAGGTAAAGAGAGAGAGAGAGAGAGAGAGAGAGAGAGTGAGAGAGAGAGAGAGAAAGGGTCCAGCGTAGGTTAGCCCCTCCGCATGCGAAGCCGGAATCAATAGGCGGAACAAACTGTGTAGGCGGCTAGAGGTCGCTGGTAAGATTGAATTTGCAGAGTCCGGAGTAAAGAGAGGGAGTAAAAGAACGGATGAGGAAGGGCATATTCCAAAGGGGGAAAGGAAAAGGGTGGAGCAGAGTAAATCTGACCGAATAAAAGCCTCTTACACTTTCACAACTATGCTTGGTGGACTCTTCCCGGATCGTTCCTGCGTCTTTCTTAGATTCGAAGTGAGTTACTTCTGTTTGCTTTCTCGATCAAAATGGCAATTATTTGATTCAAGCGACGGAACGTATCTTACTCGTCTCTCCCTCGCAGTTTTCCTTTTCATCTCTTTAATACTATTGCCTTACTTACCGTGAAAGGAATTTTCACTGAGGGATTTTTTCAATATCATCAAAATTCCTTTCTTCGAGGAATTGTTCGTGAAATATTATAACCAATCATGTTCTACTCGGATACTTACTTAGTTCGAATTATTCAATATTTAATATTTTATCAGGATAATACTTTTCTTTTTTTTAGTCTTCTTTAATTTTTTAATTTTTTTTTCTTCGTGTATGTTTTCGTATTCTGTAGCGATCATCGATTCGAGATGGAGCGATACGGAGATGGAACTTCTCTTAGCTTATATTTTCTGCTTCGAAAAATTGTAATTTATTCGGATCGGTTAAACATAAATTTGGGATGTCATGTCGGGCGCAGCGGCGAATAGTTTCGTCGGCGTGTTTCAGAGGACACTCGAGTCACCTAAAATATTCACCTCATCTCCGTGGATGGTCTCGAGTCGAGAGATCTCTCCGGAGGGCTGCGAGTTTAAAGTTTAAGGAGATCAGCTTGTCGCTTGGCGTATAGCCTCGTTGTCCTCTTACGACGAAGATAAAGGAAGATATATGAAAATGGAAAGAGAAAGAGTGAGAGAGAGAGAGAGAGAGAGAGAGGGAGAGGGAGAGGAAGGTACATAGGAATAGAGAAAAGTTCTATCGTTTCAATATAACTTGGTAGTCTTATATTTCAATAACTAACCATTATGGACATGTGTGTAGGTATGTGTTATGTATGTACTCATCCCCTTCGATCGAATTCGACTTGGTAAAGGAATTTGACTTCCATGCTCGTATGAATCGAACGACAACATTCCTCGCTGAGAGTAAAACATTCACGGCTCTCGAAGCATTTGCGTTGCTAAAGCTTTTAGAAACTTTCGTTATGCAGATCTCGTCGCCTTCGGAACATTCGAGGTTTATTAAATCTCGTTCGGCGTAATGGCGCTTGATGGGCATACTTAATCGAATTATCGGTATCGCTATTTCAGGGTCACTCGTCTATTAACCCAAAACGTTATTTTCTCTTCTCTCATCGACGTTGAAATTAAGTTGAATTTTTATCAAACGAGAAAACCGATCTAGCCGACATTACAGGTTTCAGAATCCGTAACGAATAAAGACGTAGCAGGAAGTTCGTTGAGAGAAATTGCGAACGAATAGGGGGCGGGAGAAAAGTCCCGTTGAAAAAGAAAAACGATTTTACGAGTCCTCGTAGGATACTCTTTTCGCATTGATGACGCATGACGTAGCTGCGGGCAACAAGTTGAGAAAGTTGTTTAGCCGTCTACTAAGAGGGAGCGAAAGCTGCTTCTTAAAAACTACTCGTGTAGGAACACGACCAATTTTACAGGGTGCACCTTCGTCCTCCGAAAGTTTCAACGCGACGGGCAACAAGTTGGGGGAAAAGTTTCGTTATGGCCATCCTGTTATAGCGCTTCGGAACTCCCTCGAAGGACGTTTCCGAAACTGTCGAACGAATAATCTTACGGTTATACGAGTGCCATGTGAAAGTTTCGAAGAACCTTCGGAAAGTCAGTCGTGCTCGCGGAGAAGTATTCAAGTTTTTCTTGACAAAGACTACGGATCCCGATTTCATAGGAAGAACTTTCTCATGATTTTTCTACGATTTATTTCGAAAAATCTTTTTCCCCGAGATAGAAGGGAACGTGCAATCAAAATGGACTATTTTCTTTGAGATATATTCTTCTCGCTTGATTTTTATCCAGCAATGACATGTGATGTAAAAAACTATCCATTTAATCGAGATCAGAGAGCAGTCCGATTCGTCTTTTCGTTCTAGTTCTGCTTTTCAAGTACAACTACTATCTATGTATTTCCAGTTGTCCCATTTTAGTTGATACACCGACATTGATAAAAATCGTGAACATCCTTTCTACGAAAGTGTCGATCTCGGTGAGACGTTGGTCATTTCAATTTCTCGAATGGAGAAAGTCGACGAAGGGAAGAGTGGTTCGGATGATGGGAGAGGGGGTAGGACCAGGTGGAGTGAGAGGTGATAAAGGGGACGAGTATGGCAAGAGAAAAAGAAGGGTGATGGTGGACGAGTGATTGTTGGAAATATGAGAGAAACTTTCAACCTCTTCCTCCATTTTCATCCTTCTCGCTGTTAAGGCGAACTTACAGTTCCATCCCTTGTCCTCTTCCTCTCTGTCTGTCTGTCTTTCTTTCTCTCTCTTTCTCTCTTACCATTTCTCTTCTTTCTTCTCTTGCCTCTACTATCTTCTAGCTTCATACAGTTTTCGCAACGCATCGCGAGTGCTTCGTAGCATAACCTCCGTGCCATTTTAAAGCGCTCTGAAAGCCTGAGCCGAGTTTTCGAGACAAAAAGGCGCTTTTCTTCGGGCTGCGTTAGACTTTCCCCATCTTCTCTCTCTCTCTCTCTTTCTCTTCTCTCTCTCTTCTCTCTCTCTCTCTTCTGTCTTTCTCTTTTCGTTCTTTCTCATTGTTTCTTACGTTCCTTTACTGGCTTAAAACTCTCGGAGTCTGGTAGTCGTATCTCTAGCGCGATGCCTCCAGCTGTGTCCACTGTTTCAAGAATAAACGTTTTATCTTCCATCCGCCGGGAAAGTGCATTCTCGTGGAAACTCATAAGATCGTCCTCTTTCTCTCTCTCTCTCTCTCTCCCTCACTTTTTCTTTTTTCCCCGTTTTCTCTGTCCTTATCGATGGAAACGTCCGTGAAACGTTTCGAGATGCACGTTAAGTCGTTTCATTCTTTGTACGAGAAAATGAGGGAAATATTTTTAGCGATTAGATTTATCGTCGTTGTTAAGGAAGAAAAAAAAGAAAAAAGGAAAATAAAAAGAAAAGGACACGTTGCGAGTTGCTCTCGGAATGGTTGAAGAAAAATGTTCGAATTATTAGAACGATACGTGCGAACAAATCCGAATCGATTCGCTAAAGTGTCTTTTCCCGTTGTTCCAACCGTTATCTAGGATCTAATAAATCCAAGATGCGAATACCACAAAACGAGCCTTCATTGGGCAATATTATTCCACGTAACGCGATAAAGAATTCGATAAAATGGAAGGAAAGATATTGTATCTTTAGATTGGAAAGTGTACCATGAAAACGACGTTTTTATTCGTCAATGAACGAATGTTTCGTACATTCCCTTGCAATTTCGTGTTCCCTTAAAATAATATATTCTTTAAGAACCAATTTAAATTTTTTCCTTGCTACCTTCCTATGTACTAACCTACCTTTCTTCTACTTCTTCTATGTATCCCATTTTGTCTACCATTTTTCTATTGCTTTTGTTGGAAGCCATTTCATTTCTTCGCGTAGCATCTAGCCCCATTGTCCTCTTTTTCGAGTTGCATACTGTTCGACTAAACGATAACGCATATTCGTGTATTTCGCTTTATTATTACGTTCTTTCACAGAAAGAAAGAGAGAGAGAGAGAGAGAGAAAGGTATACATATACGTATACGTATACAAGGACAAAGACATGTAAACTAGAAATGCAGTTTTTGGTGCGGATTGTTCGGCTGGGCAATTTTTTTTCTTCTTCTTTTCCTTTCTTTTTTTTGTTTTACTCTTTTTGTCCTCGACCTAACAATTTTCAAGTCTTTTGTCTGCAGATTCGAAATCGTTTGCGAAAGGTCATCACCATCAGGGCATGTTAACGATTTATGGTACCGAGTAGGAACGAAAGAATGAGAGAGAGAAAGAGAGAGAGAAAAAAAAATTGAAGTTGGTGGATCGGTCGGTCTGCAGGTGCAAGGCTATCTGTACGCGTGGAACAATGAGCGCAATCAATGTGCCGCGGCACACCTTCAACGTCAATCAAATGTTCGACGTACGCGCCACTAGCCCATTGGCCCCGATTGCCTTTTGTCGTCGTGTACAGTGTCCGCTACGCGCCCTCGTCAAAGAGGAACAGAAAGAGAGGATAAAGAGGGGACAATATGAGAGAGCGAGACGGACAGATAGAAAGAGAGAGAAAAAAGATAGAGAGAGGATTAGTCGATAGATAGAAAAGGAAAGAAAGATAGATACATAGATAGATAGATGGATAAATAGAGAGAGAGAGAGAGAGAAAATGGATGCACGAATTGCGTGAATGTGTGTATGTGTGTGTGAAAGAGAGAGAGAGAGAGAGAGAGAGATCTGATAGAACAGAGAGAAACGTTGCATCCCAAATCTACCACCCCTCAAGCTCTCGAATGGGGTTGAATTCCTGCCGAATACTCTCCGTCTCGTCACTCGTGTTACCCGGCACACGACCTAATTTCGAGAGGTCGTCCCTCTATTTCTTTCTCTTTCTTTCTTTTATATTATACTTCGAACTGTGTTTTCTTTCATTCTTTTTCTGTTTCACTTTACACTAATACATACGAAACTACGTCTTTTCTTTTTTACATCTCATCTCACATTCGCGAGAATCTAGAATTCCTCTTCGATTTAAATGAATGAATGATAGAATTAAATAATCACGTTATACCGATCGAGAAGAATTTTCTCGGATTTCATTTTATTTTTTCCCTCTTTTTTCTTTTCTTTCTTTCTTTTTTTTTTCGTTTAACATGATTTTGCCTCAATTATATCAAAGTTTTTTATCTGGTATTTGATATTTACGGGTAAGTCCAATATTATCACATCGAATATCATCTTGCACCTCGTTAACTTATATATAATACCTCGTTATCATTTATAATGATCTGTAGTTTGGATGTAATCCAAGTTAAAAATGAACAACGCTCTTTAGTTTCTCTTCCGTCGTTATTTAACATCACCAGGAAGAAAGAGAGAGAAAAAAAGTTTTTGTTCAAGATCCGTGATGCAGGAAATAAAACCGGTTTTCGTTTCGCTTCGATCCGATAATCAACGAACTAGACGTAGATCACTTTTCCGTCGTAGGTCAGACACTCTCTTTCCTGGTTCTATCTACTTGCTGACGATGGACGGATTACCTTGGAGTTTACGCTTTATGGCGTTCGACGGTCCAAGAAAGCTTGGGCTCGGTGGTGCTTGTCGTAAGATATTATATAGAAGGGATCCTTTTCGAAGAGGAAGGAGACGAGGAGAAAAGGTGGACCAAGGAGAAAGGACGAGAGAGGACACCGATGATTTCCCAGGGGATCTCGTCTACCGTTTCTCATCCTACCTTTCTCTTCTTTACTGATGCTTCTTCCTTCTCCTCCGCCTTCTCCTCCTCTTCTCCTCCTCATCTTGCTCCTTTTCCTTTTCCTCCTTTACCATCGTCTCTTTACCTTCTCTCTATTCCATCCACTTCACCGACGTGCCTTACGTCTTCTCGGCTAACGTCGTCGTCGTCGTCGTCGTTGTCGTTATTTTACCTCTTTCGTTCTTATAGCTATCTACTTTTGCCTCGAGGGTAGGTAAATTTCAAAAAAAGAAGGCCCACCTTCGAACTCCAAAGTTCCTCGAATGTTCTTATAACTTACATACCTACATATGTATGTACATATGTACATACATACGTTTATAAGTTCGTTTCGAGGTAAATCAAGTCGAACGATATTGGTCGATATCACGAGAATCTTGATCGTTTGTGAAAAGTTTACGATCGTTACGAGTCCCCTTTTCATATAGGCAATTTGCGTTTCCTTCGAGTATCTAACTAGAGAATACATATGGTTCGTCGTGACGTGTTCCAAATGGAAAATGTAATTCCAGTGTTTTATATCGTGTTTGAAATTCTTCCTGTATCACCATCATTCTTTTACTCTCGTTCGTTCTTATCTTCCGGCTTCAGGCGCAGCCAGCTTTGCGCTCGTAGATAGTAAGGTATACCAATGGAGGCTCTTTTACGGAGGACACTTTCACGTGAAATTTCTCTTGGTAAATTCAAACACGAAGCCTTTGAAAATTCAATTTCTTACGTGGCGATCAAACTCGAACGTGGTCAATCGAACGCTTCGAGTTCATTTTCATTTGCTTTAAATAACGAATATCACGTTCGAACGATTTTACGAGTTAATTCTTCGTTAATTTTTTCGTAGTTTCAAATTGAAGTCTATCGCGGATATTGGAATTCGTAGCATTTTTTATCTCACTGATTCTGGACATTAACGAATTCGCAAATACGATATTTCCAGAGCGGGCTCGTTATAAAGAACATTTTTTTTTTTACTTTTTTATTTATAATTCTTTTTATTTCCTTTTTTTTACACGTATCTAATATTTTCATACACGACTTGCAATTTAACAGAATATTTCAAGCGTATTAATTCTCTCTGTTTTTCTCTCTCTTTTCTCGGTAAAGACACAAAGGATCTAGACCATACATATAAGTTCACAAAGGTATTTTTGTATGAATAATGAAAATATAGGTCACCTTTGTTGAACTACGGACATAATATCACTATCTTAATTTTATCAATTCTCTCTCTCTCTCTCCCTCTCTCTCTCTCTCTATCTCTTTTCTATATATTATATACCGTATATATTATTTTACAATAGTTCCACGTTATATACTAGAAAGCAACATTGTCTACAGATTTCGTTTCGTATATATTCAAATACAAATGTTCTCTATGTGTCCGGTCTACTCTCGGTTCAACGTCCTTTTTCAATCTAAAGATCGTGCGAGCGATTACTGTTTACCTACACTGTCTGACACCGAGTGAGCGAAGCTGGTAAACCAAGCGGAGAATCGTGTCTGGAATTCAACTATGAAAGGAGTTTTTTTCGAGCCCTTGGATAGTATGTACTCGAGGGTTGGTCACTACCTTCGAAGCACAGGAAGCAACGTACACCATAGAGCTTTCGAATCTGTCAGCTTCTTCCACCTCTACTCCTCTTTCTCTTTCTTACACACATACACGGTCGCCCATACACACACACACACATGTACTAGCTCTTACTCCTCGACATTACCCAGTACCTGCATAGTCGCTTATCTCGAGACTCCAGGCACACCTAACGTGACGCTCACCCTCCTTCTCGGGTTTCTCCTCGAAGGGATGGCGAATTCGCAAGCCAATCGCCCGTGTTACTACTTCGGGCTATGGCGAATTGCAAGGTGCCTCTCTCTCTCTCTCTCTCTGTCTCTTTCTCTCTGTCCCTGTCTCCATTCCTCTCTATCCCTCTACCACGTACTACGTCCTCGTACGATGTAATTCATAGGGTAATGGGTCGCAGGTGCGAGCTATCGAAGCGCGCCGTCGTCTCGGTTACGAATAGAGCGCCGTCTGCGTTACTCGAGAACCTCAGACTCACTCCCCCGTCTCTACGTTATTGGACACGCGATATTGGTCTGTAGAGAAACGCGTCAAGGAGAAAGCCGATTGTCGTAATTGCTCCTCTCTGTCATAAAATTTTAAGATTGTATTTTTTTACAAGTTTAATTAACTTTCGAATAGAGGTATTATTATATATTGTATACTTCTCTTTCGTCTGACGTTAGTTAATTTATTTAATATACTTTTCTCTTGTTCGATATTCTTAAGAAAGGACAATTCGATGTTGGAATGCGTGCTATTATAGATCCTATTTAGGATAAATAACGAATAAGATGACATTTGTTTTTAGAATGGTTCAATAAACGAAAAGGAATGGGAAAGATTTTTATCGCGACATGATATGGAAAATCGGCAACGCCTTTCTGTTGGGACGTAAGATGTATGAGCGTGTATAAATGCCGTCAGTGTAGATGGCCCAGTGCGATAGTCTCGGTTTAACGACGTCGACCCTTGGTAATAAGGCGCCTGGGTAACTGCAGCCAACGTTACACTTGCTTGGAACAAGGCGCTTCCACCATTCCTTATCAGAGGGGCTTATCATTTACACTCTCACTCCTCTTTCTCTCTCCCCCTCTGTCTCTGTCTTCATCTCTGTTTAAGTTCTTGTCTCCGTCTCTACCTCTCTTTCTCTTTCAAGATCCATACACACGCGACACGCGATCATTTCTTATCCATTCGTAGTACACAAGCTCACACATAGAAGAGAAACCAGAATTCAGATAGGATTCTCGTCACGAAGAAGAAACTGTCGGGACAAAATAATTTAGTCGAGGATCTTGGGGTAACAAAAGTGCGAAGTTTCTCACAACTTGCGGCCCAGCGCTGGAAGTTACGCGTATATTGCCTCGGATTCATCTTCCATGAATTCCTTTAGAAATTATATTTTGAATGAAAGGAATAAGAATTGCTCACGCGATATCTCGGTTTTAAATAACTTGCTTACGTTCATAGATCATTTAATGAAAATTGAAAATTGCAAGAAGTTCGACCAAACGATGTATATGTGCGTTTGTCAGTGTGAATTGTTTCGATTTTATAGTCGATTACAATGTTTATATGTATTAAGTTAAATAATCTTGGCGATTTGAAAAGTTCACGACTTCATTCATAAATAATAAAAATAATAAATTTTAATTCACGTATCGCAAAGTGATTTATAAATATTGGTTTTTTAAGCCGCAAATTTTTTAATTTTAATAATTTGTTCTTCTGACTGCTATATATATATATATATATTTATTTTTGTATTATATATTTCTTTGAAGTTAATGACGAAGTTGCAACAAAGTTAGATGAATAAATACAACTTCGTTGTTAGGAGTTCGCAGACGAAATGAATTTCCTCGTTCGTTGTTACATTTAAAAGGAAAACAGGAGAAAGACCAACGCAAAATCAAAGCAAACGGGAGTGGTAGACGAATATCGCCGAAACTCGTAGCTCAGTAATATGATCGGTCTACAATGCTGTGTACAGATCGGACTCGTTTATTTAACATTATAATTTCTCCGCAATTCGATAGGATCGATGTCATCAGAGGCGAAGAAAGAAGAAATGGATGTGTGGGTATCGCGTTGCGGTCGAACTACTGCGGTAGAATTTCTGTAGATCGAAAATACAGTTGAATTTTGTTGGGAAATCGTGGGAGCCATGGAAATGTTCGTCTCTTCTCGTATCCTCTCTCTCTTTCTCTCTTTTACACACATACACATATACCCACACGCATACATATTCTGTATCTCTTTCAATGCGTTTCATTCACGTTCCTATGCGAATTCCAGGTTCTTCGTTAAAACTCTTGTAGTAGATGGAAACGCAATCGAGGGTGGAATTTCTCTCTGAAGGAGATGATGAAGATAAACAAAGGGAAGAAGAGAGAAAGGTAGAGAACACGATTCGAGGAAAGTTCGAATTTCATTGACGTAACGATAATGGGGCAACGGCGCTGCAGGAAAACAATATGTAAATCGTTTGCCGCTTCCCAATCAAAGTCGGAATCCGCGGCCAAGTGCTTCCGCGTCTCCCTAATGACGCAATCTAAATTCCGCAGGCAGTTTCGAACTACACGAAGGTATACACTTCGGGTGGACGGAGAAAATCCATCGAGTAAGAGGACAGCGAGTGAACTCTACTGAAGTGGTGTTAGTCTCGTGTAGCTTGGGAGTATGGAAGCAATGGAGAAAAGGGTGAGAAGGGATCGCGTGGAAGATAAGGGGATGGTACCTTCGCAACTTTAGCAACTTCCTACGACGTATCTTTTTTCTTTCTTCTTTCTTTCGTTACTTCGAGCGGCTACCTACCTACCTAACTGTAAAACCCTTCGTACTTTTTCACCAAAGGTATGCGTCAAAATTGAATTTTACTGAGAAGGAAAGTTTATTGTTCCTTCTTTCTTACTTCATGTTTCTCTCTCTTTTTCTCTTTTCTTTTCTTTCTTTCCTTTTTTTTTTATTTTGTCTTCAATTCCTTGAATATTGTAAAATGTTCTCGATATTCAAGCGTACGATTCCATCTCGATACAAGTATTAACTTATAAGCAGTATGGAGAAGTAGTAGTTCGTTCTACGACGAAGCTCATCCTTACTTCACCGTTCTACCGTCTACTCTTCCTCACCGTTTATTGTTGCTTCCACTCGAACTTTATCCCACTTGTATGTTCGTACGTTCGTACGTTCGTACTACTCGACAGGATCGATTCGAAAAGTGGAATAACTCGATAGGTCGATATCACTCGTCCTCAGACCGTTTTCATTCAAACCGATACGCTTCGTCTACACTTCACGACATCCGGATCGACTTTTAAATCGCACATCGAACACACGCAACAGAGTAGAGAGCGGCATCGTATGAGATCACAGGAACCAGGAAATTGCTTTACTCGCCGATCAGAGAGGAATTAAAAGTTCTTCTTGCGGAGACTATTAGTGTCCGCGCTCTTTACGTCATAATTGCAAATTTAAATTGCAAATTTTCTTTGTATCGAACGTTATGTTCGACTCAAGAGAGAGAGAGAGGGAAAGAGAAAGAACATGAGCGTCATTAGTTACCGCTTTTTTTACGAATACGTTTCAAAAAAACAAGAGGAATAAAAGAGAATAACGGAATGGTGGAGAACAGAGGAAAAAAGAAAGAAAGAAGGAAAGAAAGAAAGAAAGAAAGAAAGAAAGAAAGAAAGAAAGACAGAAGGAAAGAGATAGAAATCGTTCAAATCGTTGTCTCACGTATAAACGTGGTACATATACATACATAGGTACATATATACGTATATAGAGGGCCATGAATTATTCAAGAACGCACAAGTTTGCCTGCATTCTGGAGACGCGTTCGCGCATACGTTACGTACGGACATACATACATACGTTTGTATATATATATATATTATATGTACATATATATATACGTATATACATATACATAAGTGAATAGGTGCATAGATAGATACATACGCACGTATTCGTATTTGAGAAAACCGTCGGTTCGCGACATTCGCATACGCGGTGGAAAACCGTAGCTAACGGGGAGGTCGTAATAAAATTCGCGATGCGGACAAAGTGCGTGCGCGCGCGAGCGCCAACGTGCGCTTGAACGCGCAATGTTCCAAGCACGTTTCCTTCCACGGTGAAACATAATATCGTTTACCTAGGGTATACTAGAAGCTTGGCTATTTGCGAGGAAATTTATTATCGTCGAAGGGATGGGGGAAAAAAAGAAGCTTAGTCTTCAGCACTGTTTCTTGCGAGACACCCTCGCGAGTTGACGCTTCTTCTACATGATTCCCTCTTCGGAGGGTTTGCGAAATCTCTTGGAATAACGCGGAGAGTAGCCTCATATCCAGCTGATCTCTTCCATGTACCTGATTAGGGTTCTCTAATTTATAACGTACTTTAACGCGTTAAGACGGTCCGTGTACATAAATTCAGAAGTTTAATCGTGAAAATACGTAAGTAGATAGATAGTTATTTCCTTGGAAATATTTTCTGAAGAAAATGTATCGTTAGCGTTAGATGCTTCTCCAGATCGATTTACCTTTCAGAATGAATAGAAAAAAGGAGAAGATTTTTTATTTCTTTCTTCCTTTCTTTTTTTCTTTCTCCCTCTCTTCATTATTATCTTCCTTCATTTCTCTTTTTTTTCCGACTGGCCCTTACGCCTATTTCCCTTGGAGATAAAACTCGAGCGATGAAAAGAAAACTAATACGGGAGGGTTTGTTCCTTCCTACCGACTTTAAAGTATCGGCTCGTGAAAGGGCGGCAACGCTTCTAGGGTGTCTCGTAAATTACCGCCCTAGCTTGGAAGCGAACGTCGGGGAAACTGACAAACGACGAAAAATTTAGCGGTAATCTCGAAAGCACCCTGGACGAAGTAATTCCACCGTTGGTAGCTCTTTCTCTCTCTTTCTCTCTCGGCACTCTTACCCCTTCTTCTCTACCTCTTTCTTTAGTGTAGACGCTGCTCGCTTTATGTACGCCTCTTTGACTCGCTCACCAACAACCTTCTACCCTCTCAGGGTAGGGTATTCTCCTACCTGCTATTCTCCTATCCCTCTTCCCCTCTCTTCTTTCTCTACCCTTTCTCTCTCTATGTACCACCTCCATCTCCACCTCCACCTCTACCTCTACCACCACCTCTCCACCTCCTCCTATTCCTCCTCCCACGTCTCCATCACCCGGCCGGTTCCTCGTTCTTTCATCTCGTGCCTCATCTTTCTCGTCCGCCCTTCTTCCGCGCCGGACCGAGAGGAGTCTGCATCGTACAATCGCCGCGGAAAGTTTTCGCCTGAAAATTTCGACGAGGATACCTTTTCCTCCTCCGCCAGTCGCCCATGGCTATGTACGTTACTTCTTCCTTTTCTACTTCTCTTCCAACCAGTCCTTTCTTTTTCTACGTGAAGGGAGAGAAGTTCGTCGAAATACATATATTTTTCGAGTCGTTCCTTTTCCTACCACCCTGTAGTCAACCACTCCCCTCTCTTCTCCCCTCACACCCTAATCGCCACAACCCACGGACTCTATATCTACTCCTTTTTCCTTTATTTTCTTCCTTTCTTCCTTTTTTTATTTCTTTTTCTTTCTCCTAGTTCTTCTTTTACCCATTGGTACTGGCGCGAAAGAGATTTTTCCCTAAGTACTAGGAGACCGTGAAAACACGAGAAAGTATGAGAGACAGAGAGAGAGAGAGAGAGAAAGAGAAAGAGAGAGAAAGTAATACATAAGGAAAGAGCGAAAATACGATCCTTCTTTTGTAAGATACGCCGTTTTATTCTAACGAGAAGTTAAAGAGAAAAGATTCGTATTTTTTTTCTTTCTCTCTCTTTTTTCACTCGTCGGAGTTGCAACCACTAGCGAAGAAAGTCAATGGGATTCAAAATCATTGGCGAAGAAACAAATTCACGTATTTTTTTTTCTTTCTCTTTCAAGCCGAACGTTCCTCTTTCATACCATAGTGCGTATTCGTAAAATCATAGGGTGGTGGGAGGAGAGGGGGAGGAGGACGATGGAATCGTATGGGGTGACAGTTTTTCCTTTCTTGTTTTTTTACAACGAACGTAATAGAAACAGTAGGACTACATCGAGAGAATTTCCGAGAAAGAAAGTGGAATTTCGTGAATTCTCCGCCGGATTACCCAACCAAAGCTGCTCGGTCATGGACGCGAAGCTTATATGGATCTTTTGAAGATCGCGGAAGAATACGTGGTACTTAGACAGAGAGAAAGATAAAGAGCGATGGGATGAGGGAGGAGGATGAGGGGGAGGACAGCATAAAATACGGCAGCAATTTGATGAGTCTCGGGTAGACGATAACAAAGACTATGCTTCCGACGAAAATATTCGGTAGTTCATATGTATGTATCTATATGTGTATGTGCGTGTTAAAGCGCGCGCACGAACGAACGACGAAGTTTGATGTGAGAGAGCCGAGCTTTACCTTTACACACGTCCATCGCTAGATATCTTTTTACGTGTAGTATACTCGGAGTGAAACGAAAGAGCAAAGAGAGAGAGAGAGAGAGAGAGAGAGAAAGAGAAAGAGAGAAAGAAAGAGGAATGATAGACGTACGCTGACTCGCCTCTGATTCACAAGAGGCTGCTTTTTACGATTTCGGTAGCTGTACGTCGGTTAACGACCGTCGAGTATAAGTAGTAAAATGAGAGGAGAGGGAAGATGGAAATCCCTGAAAATGAGCTTAAAAACTTTCAAGCAAGGAATAGCTCGTGCCTCTATTCTCTCTCTCTCTCTCTCTCTCTCTCTCTCTCTCTCTCTGTCTTTCTCTCTTTCTCTTTTTCTTTCTCCCTCTTTCATTCACTTCTTTACAAATTGAACTTTACGACTATCCCGAGACCGTACCAATGACCAATTTCTCTCCACTCATGCAAAATAAACATTAGTCGGACTTACATTAAATTCGGGCAATCGAGTCTGTTTGCTCACAAGGTAAAGCAAATTTTTGTAATACGGTAAATTATTCATATTCACGATCGTTTTTCTTTATACATACCGACATTTAATGCGATTTATAAAATTTTGTAAATTACAACACATAAGTAAATATGAAAGTAGTAAATATTTTATGTTTTCATTTCATGATGAAAGAGATTTATTAAATTTTTAAATATTTATTAAATCTAATCTCTCTTATTTTCTTTTTATGTAATATTTATGAAAACGTTGGGATCGTATGTATATGTTTTATTCGTTTCGTACGTTTGTGCCGGCAAAATGTGTGGAAATAATAGAAACGGGAAGAAACAAAAGCAAAGGCAAAGAAGATTGATATGAACTCGCTTGCTTAGTTCCGATTTATATGCATATGAACTCTTATATACCCAGAGAAAAGAAAAATATGTCCCGTTAGAAAAGAAGAATGATATCGTCTTCTATGAGATCCTTGAGCTTGAACTTTATTCGTACATTGATATCCGTACTTTTTAATAACTGCAGTCCTCATTGTCTCGTTACTTTGCTCGTTTTGATTCTCTTTCATACAGGACAGAAAGAACGCGTGCGTTTATATCGTCGTCCTTTCTCTTCTCTTTTCAAGATCTCCTCCCTACTCCACTACCTTTCTCTTTCTCGCTTCGATGATGGTGGTAAGAGACAGAAAGAGAAAGAGAGAGAGAGAGAGAGAGAGAGAGAGAGAGAGAGAGAGAGAGAGGCGGTAATTATTGCAAGCATAAGCGGCTACAATATGCGCGTACGTGCATCAAAAGAATCCACTACGTTGGTAGGTACGTCGTGTAAGGGAGTCGTCTAGGTGGTTCGAGGGCAGAAAGAGACAAGAAAGGAGAATGATAAAAGAAAAATCGGAAAAGAATGTACGTGGTTGGAATGAGAGAGGAAGATCGCAGACGGGACGTGGAAAAGGGAAAAAGAGATTGATACAGAGAGAGAAAGAGAAAGAGAAAGAGAAAGAGAGATAGGAAGTACACCGGACGCGTGCAAGCTCTCGAGTACGGACTCGTTGTAGTGCTTCTCTCAAATGCAGAAAAAAGTTCCGCGGTGTAGAGCATCCGGAGGGAAATGTTCCGAGTATTGAGCCGATGCACCCGACGTGGCCGGATCAGGACGTATCCGATGTTGGTGCTAGTGTTGGCAACTGGCTGGTTAGCTGCTTGGCTGACTGGCTGGCTGGCTGGTTCACTGGCTGGCTGACTGGCTGGTAGGTTGGTTGGTTGGTTGGTTGGTTGGTTGGTTGGTTGGCTGGCTGTCTCACTGGCTTCTGATGGCGATGGTGTTAGTGGTGTTGGTAACGCAATGGCGGGAGTATGCCTCGGTTTTGTCCGATTTTCTCCGACCACATTTTCTCGCGTAGCCGCGAAGTGAAATTATAACTCGTGCGGCTGCCACATTCCGTACTATCTCCAATCATTCGATAAAAATCCAACCATGCTCAGATTATTATTATTATTATTATTATTATTATTATTATTATTATTATTATTATCATTATTATTATTATTGAAATACCCGATCTATTTAATTTAACTTTCATTTTAACTGTAATAAAAGCGCGCTCGCAATGAAATTTGTTTTTACCCCGACCTGACGAACGGAATCCCTTCCCTTCCCTCCCTTTACCCCTTTCGCCATCGAACGAACTTCGATCTCTCGTGTTCAGCTGAAATTGCAAAAAAAAGAAAGAAAGAAAAAAGAGAAAAAATAAATAAAAAAAGAATAAAAAGAAATACACATGTTTGCATTGAATCGATCGATAGCGGTTCATACGTTTTACGCGAAGCGGAAGAAAATCGTTGCCAAATATTCAGCCATTGACGATCGAACTGCCGTTGACGGGACGGCAAGGGTTTATTTGTATATTACACGTGCCGTTTATACGAACATGTAACACACACCCATGCACACATTTATGTACAAATACACACATACACACATACATACAACTACGCGAGTAAACGAGCTACGCGTATGTAGATGGAGAAGAGACCGTGAAACCTGCCACGGTAATTACCCGTGAAACGTGCTAAACTTTCATATCCGGAGTTCATTACCACTCGCACGTCTCGGAACTACGCGATTCGTCGTGATTTTGACGGGTTAATTCGAGAGAAGATAAATTCGTGATGAGACGTTCCTTTCTCTCTTTCTCTCCCTCTCTCCTTCTCTTTTTCTTTTTCTCTTTCTCTCTCTCTCTCTCTCTCTCTCTCTCTCTCTCTTTATTTCCTTAAAAGGCAACGTGTACATAAATCGCTTTAGGCGACGAGTACTAACACTTCTCTGAATTTCTTTTGCGAGAACTTATCTCGTTCTAACCGAAAGATACTTTATTAAAAGTTGAGTAAGGTCGAAGTCTTAAACTAAGCTCATATTTCAAACGACGAACTCTCTCGTTTTCTCACTCTCTCCCTTTCTCTCTTTCTTTCTCTCTATCTTTAATGCAAGGATCGCTGCTCAAGGACGAAAATTTTGTTAAAAACTTTTCTCACCAAACTAAAGCCTTCTCTATTTTAATAGTTATTCGTGAGGAGCATTTTTCTTCGTAGCGAGTTTTTTTCTTCTTTTTTTTTTTCTTCCATGTTCATTCTACGATGGGTATAGTCGTAGTGCGACTTTATATTGGTTTTACAAGATCAATTTACCGTGGTAATCGTTATTCGTCTTTAACAAAAGTAATTACGCGAACGGCGTTATTAACGTGTAATTAACGCTTGACAATTATTGCTGAGCTATTAATGTTCGCAGTAAAATAGCCTTACATTAAGAATACACGTTCCATACCATATAATCGTATTACGAATAAAGCGTTTGGACGAACGTAATTTCAGAAGAGAGCTTTCGAAGGGAGGAATACGTTAAATCTATTGTTTCCTTTTCAAACCCATCCGTGTATCACATTGATCTCTTTATGGATAAGTTTAAACGTAAGCTTTTTATCCCTACGGATTCCCGTTCCCGTATAATTCAATCTTTCGTTGTCAACGCGATGTCAAAATATCATTTTATCGCTCGGAGCTATGATCGTAGGATAACGACTTTCGAGAGCAGTCGTATATAATCGTATTTTCTTTCATTAACTATTGTACCAAGAGAAACGAATGATTTTCATATTTGCTTCGTCGAGTTTTCGAAACACGAAACAGAGAAATGGCATTCTCTGCTACTCTCTTCCCCCTCCCCCCCCCTCTCTCTAATAACTTAAACAAATATCCAAGAATTATCAAAGAATTCACTAAGTTGAAAAACTTTTATTCGTAAAGTCGAATAAGTCGAGTAAGTTATTTCAAATAAGAACAGTGAAAATATTTCTTTTTTACGAGGATCTTGTAGTTACCGTTTATATCTTAACTTTCTCATGAGAACATTTTTGTTTGTTTATACATAAGTAGATAGGTGTATGCCCGTAGCCTCGTTAGAGGAATACTTGAATATTTTTAACGAGGGGTAAAGGGTACGAAGCGAGAGAGAGAGAGAGAGAGAGAGAGAGAGAGAGAGAGAGAGAGAGAGAGAGAGAGAGAAGCGAGAAGATAGGCCGGTCGAGGTAATCCAAAATATATTACTGGGGCTTTGTACCTTTGTACCTTATCCAAGCTACCGTCGCCACAGGCGTTCTCTACGTCCACCCTCTCGACCGTTGCCTCTCCTTGTCCTTCTTTGTGTTTCCTCTACTATATTCCCTCTCTTTCTTTCTCTCTCTCTCTCTCTCTTTCGTCTAGAGTTATTACCACGCTGGGGCCAGAGAGAACCGCAAGCCCCACACGCATAGATAACGGCTTGGCCGCGTTCGAAATGAATTCGAATCGCGCAGAATTTAAAAGCCCGGCAGCAGTTTTCGTCCTACACACTATATACTGGCGCGAGAGAGGGGTAGAAGTGAGAGAGGGAAGTAGGAAGGGAGGGTGAGAGAGAGAGAGAAAGAGAGAGAGGAGAAAGAGTAGTAGGAGGTAGCAGGGAATGTGCTCGTGCGTGAGCTCACATGGCTGGCCAGTAGCAACGAGCGCGTGCTATAGATATATTCTACCCTTTTCTCGTGGATAACGTACGTAGGAATATCTGGCGCTCCCGGGGCAAGAATTCCATCGTGCTCGATTTTTTATCACTAGTGCTCCCTTTTCCGCCCATCCCTAGCCTTCCCACCAACCTCCCACCCACCTCACATCCCCATCTCCCTGTTCCCCTTGCCATCTCGTACCACCCAAGCGCTCACATTCTCCTCATCCGCTCTTTCCCTGCTGTAGCAGCATCGGGACCACCGTACCAACGAATAAATCGATAAAGCTCGGGATTTATTTTCGCAAACGATCATTCGGCCCTTTCGTTTCTTATGCTTTTAGCATTGCCGATGTAAACTGACAGGGGATCTGTAAAGGACGAAAAATGATTTTGACGGATGATTTCGCGAAAATAATCGAATGATCGTGTTTATAATATATCTCGTTCATTAAACGAGATAGTACGTGGGCAGTGGAGGAGAATGTATGTATGTGTGTATGTACGTATCTATTTATGTATGTATGCATTTATGTATTTATGTATAATACATAGATATGTACATAGCTATATACCTACACGCTGTACTCGCGACACATTGGAATTTTCAGCATATTTATTCGATTAATATTGACGTTAAATTAACGGTGACATTTTAGGGGCTGTATTGGTCGTAAAATTCCATCGCGAGTAATTACGTTTTGATGTTGCGTTAAATTTGTCAACGTTGACATTATAATCCGATTGTTCGCCGTCCTGTCGAAGAAGAATAACGCTCCGAGGATCTATTTATTTTTTTGAAATTTCTAGGAAATTGAGAAATGGTAAAGGAAGGGAAAAGGAAGTAACATATCGTTTCGTTTGAAATCGCATTCGCTGAAGGGGATGCATATACACGTTCCGACGTTACTTTTAATGGCTGCTTGTTATGCGAATTTTAATTGCCATAATAGCTAATGTTCCTCGCAAAACCGTTTATTTTTTCAACGATTTCCTTCCTACTGCCGGGAGAATCGTTTTTTCTGCACGAAAAATACAGAAAATAGCATGGAGTCTGTTTAGAACGTAAAACACGCATACATATATCTATAGTATATACCTATCTACCTATATATATATATATATATATATATATATATATATATATATATATATTCACCTATATCTCTCACTTTTCCCCTTTCTCGTAGAACCCCGAAAATTTATTGCTAATTACATTTCTCACCGCTAGGACCACCACTACCAAAACCACTTTTCGACCGAGATATATGTACATCGCTCTTTCCCATAGCAGTGGATCTGTGAATCAGCTGACCGATATTACATCCTTCTCTCTTGGATATCGTTAAATCTTATTAAAATGTTGACGAACGATGTTACTACGTAGTATAATATAATAGCAATAATAATATTCAAGATCAATTGGATTTTTTATTCTTTTTTCTTTTTTTATCAAATGTCATCCCACTACTATTACTTTCGTAACGAAACTCTTCCACGATCGCTGACCTTTCGTTAATACTCTCTCCGATAATATTTGATTTGGCAGTTGCCCCACTTTCGGACGGCATTCCGTTGGCCCTTTGATCTCCGAAAAAGCTTGTGAAGTTTGCAGAATGCCTACCGGAGTACGCTCGAATCTGTGTTTTAACCGTTTTCATTCCCTCCCATCCTCTACGCTCTCTGGCTCCTCTTCTCCACCATTTTCTTTCTCTCTCTCTTTCTCTCTATCTCTCTCTCTCTCTTTCTCCCTCTTTATCCCTCTTTCTCCTCCTTTTCCAACGCTGCGACGTCCTGCTGCTCTAATTGCCCTACGGACGTATTTTCTCATTTTTTGTTCGGACGAACGAATCAACGACGCGCGAGTTTCCCCTACTACCCTTCTCCATCCTTCGTCCACCACTACCAGGCACCATGACCACCACTACTCCCAGAAAATCGCGCGCATGCTTGATCGTTAATAGTTCGCCGCCGTACCCTCTTTCGCCTTTTCTTTTTTCTATTTTTTTTTTCTTTATTCTCGCGACTTTTATTCTCTCTCTTTTTTTTTCTATGTTAACTCTTTTCAAAAAAAATAATCCGTGATGTACGGCGAGGCGGAATATAGGGAAGTTTGCTTTAGTTTCACGCGTTAATTTGTATATTTTTTCGTTTTCTTTCCTTTCTTTTTTTATATTTTGTTTTTTATTTATTTATTTATTTATTCATTTTTTTTAGTGTCACATTGCTTCTGAACCTATCTCTACGAACGTCGTTGTTACGTTCAGGAGGGCAATTTGAAAGTTCGTTTGTATAACGAGAAAAAAATTTTCGCTTTCCGCAAAAAAATTATGTCCTGTCAGTCGAATGTTTTTTGAAACGAATGTAACGTTCGAACTCGTTTCTGGTAGTAGACCATTGCTTGTAGTGCAATACAGAATTCAATAAAGAAGAGCGTAAAAGTTCATTCGAAATAGAAGAAACAAGGAAAAAGAAAATGAAAGAATCAAATCTAATTCGTTCGTATCGTTAGAATTGATAAGTGAAAATCGGATGAAACTTATTCTCGCGATAAGTAAGTGAATATTTATACCAAATATATCCGACGATTCAGGAAGACGATTTCTATCGAATAATTTTGCAGCACTTTCTAAGTAAATTACAAGCGTAAATTGTGTTTCGCGAGGAACGCGACGCTCGTCGCACCGGCACATCGTAATCATCGCGTTTACGATCCCTTAGGACTTTCTTACCTACGTCAAACGGTACAGCCATAAGTGTACGTGTAATGAGTTTTCATCGCAGTTAAAGCCTTGAGCGAAGGAGTAGCACTAGCTTGAGCAGTCGGATCAAGACGCGTATAACCGTGAAATACTCCCGAGGAAGATCAAATGTTTATTTTCGACGAACCGAAAGAGAAAATTAGCTGATGTCTTATTCCCATTTACTGTAACATCTCGCAATGAGAAATAATTTTCTTCGTGAATAGCGTGTTTACAGGAGTGGAATTACAACTACCTATCTTTTCTCTCTCTTCCTCTCTCTCTCCCTCTCTTTTACCTCTCCTCTTTCCATTTTTATTGGAAATCGCGAGCAGCTATTTCGTAAGGTCGTTCAGGCGGATATTTTTATGCATTTCTCTCTCTTTTTTTCTCCTTTTTCGCTTCCCTCGTGTTCCGCCCTTTCTCTCCCTTACCCGTTCTCCTTTTCTTTCTCCTTTCTCTAGAGCTCACGATATATTTCCCGACCTGGATATCTACGTTGTTGGAATCTTTGTGACGATGGTAAACGTTGAGTCTTCGACATCAAAGAATGTCGTCCGTTCCCTCAACACTACCTCTTCTTGTTCTTCTTCCTATTCTACAACCTTCTCCATCTCTCACCTTTACGCCCATCGACGTTTCATCGAAAACCTTTCTATCTACCCATATTTCTCTTTGTTTTTCTTTCATCTGCATACATCACTATTACCGACGGCGAACATCGTTCATCGTTCAGCGTAAACAACATTTTGCAAGAATACGCCAGAATTCGTTTTCGAAACAATGTGTCTACCTCTATGCACACTTAGAAATATATTTACACGTAAGAGAAGGAGAAAGGGGAACAAATAAATGGAAGGATGAGAGAAAGAGAGAAAGAGAGAGTGTGTTTGTATTTGTGTCTACGTTTGTGTGTGTACATATGTGTTTGTGAGAGAGAGAGAGAGAGAGAGAGAGAGAAGAGCAACGTATTTTTATCGGACGATCGAGGCGCTCCATCGATTCGCCGCAAGTGAGGCGCAAAAGCCCAGGAGAGAGAGAGCTTCGCCCACGCGCCGGCGGTGGTAATTATCGAAGTCGGGGTTGTCGACCTCTTTTCGTACTATTCCGTACTTTGATTGCAATTTACGAACGCTCCGAAGACGATCAACGTCTTTGAATCACGACTCTCAATTATTTCTACGATGACGTTCCCATGGTTCATTACCTTTTGCTTAGTTATCTCTCTTTATTTTATAAGATCGATTACATCGAGTTCATTTTATATCATTTAGAAGTTGAAGCGTGATTTGAAGATAATTTGGATAAAACGTTAATGTATTGTTTGACGTCCATTTTATTCCGAGTTTCCTTTTTAATTTTGCCGGTAAAAAAAATTAAAACAGAAAATGGGAAAAGAAAGAAAAGAAATGAATGCCGGGACAACGAGAGTAATAATAGTAATTAACGAAGGAGGGCATCTTGATTATACGGTAGAGTCAATTAAAGGAATTTGTAAAAGAGGAAAAAGAGAGAGAGAGAGAGAGAGTAAATACATTTAGTATACAAAATGTATGACTCTCCTAGTTTAGTATTGGCGTTAATGAGCACCGATGAAGTGGGAGTCGAGAGAGAAATCTGATTTTTCTCCGACTTACCACCGACTCGAGGCAACTACTAACGAGGCAAAACTTCTCTTCGCCTCCCCCAAACTAAAACTCTCCTCGGTGCAGCTCTATCCAACAGGACTGCCATTTCTCCCCGATTTCCCCTCATTTCTTATATCCATCCCTTGGCCCAACCCACTACCTAAGGGTCTTTTTCTCTTTTTTTTTCTTTTTCCTTTTTTGTTTGTTTTTTTTTTCTTTTTTTTTTTAACTAAGAAGGAAAATCGACGAAAGTTCCAGTAACTTCGGTGTAGGATGGGAGACGAACTGAGTCAATTTTTCATTGCTCTTAGTTGCTCTTTCGACGGATAATAACGCGAAGAGCGAACGTATTAAAGTAAAAGGAAGAGAGAGAGAGAGAGAGAGAAAGGGAAAAAGATTGAGGAAGTCGAGAGAAGCAGCGACCTTTGGAGTTGCAATTTACACGAAGTCTTCAATTTCCTTGCTTGCTGTACGATGTGTTAATACAATATTGTATTTAACGTCAAGCTCTATCGTCAGAAACCAACGAACGGTTAAATATTTATTTTAAACTTACTTCAGTTTCTATTTAATTACAATACATTAGCTACGCTCAACGTTGGTCACGTGACGATATCGCTTTAAGCGATAATCCAGATTAAATGGTGCAGCTAGTCGAAAGTTGCTAACAATGTACTTGATGATAATACGAGTAGGTATCCCTTACGCGTCGTACAATGGCTTCGCTAGGAACTTGCCGTGAGTACTTGTTGTTAAAAGTCGAAAGTCAAAGAGACTTGACTATGGGGTGGGTGGGTGGTTGGATGGATTTAACTTGGCTTTAGCGAAATAGCTTTTATCCTAACAGTTATCCCCTACGAAAGTAAAAGAAGAAAAAGATGACGAAGTGGTTTTTCACGTTACTCGCGAAATAAATCCTACCTCGTTCTCTCGGTTTAAACCTTTGTTTTTTATTTTTTTTGTCTTTTCTTTTTTTATTTTGGTTTCTAATACACAGGGAACGACGATTCGAAAAGAATTAGGAACAACTAGCTAGAGGAACGATCTCTCTTTCTCTCACTCTTTCATTCTCTTTTCCTTCTCCCCTTTCTTTCTCTCTCTCTCTCTCTCTTTCCATCGCTCTTTCTCTTTCTTTCTATTCTTAGCAGAGTCTAAAAATAGAAAGCGTTCCCATTTTCCGACACGCCAACGTGTACAAAAGAGAAACGTCTCATCGAATTTTCCATCGAACGAAGTGACGAACGTCGTCGTAAGCGCGTCAACTCACCGAGGGCGGAAAGAGTCGACGTTCGCCGAGGTTTTCCAGGATGGAAAGGAGAAAAATGTATATGAGAACGGGAACTGAAATACGAGAGAAAAGAAAAGAAGAAAAAATAGGGAAAGAAGAAGGGGGCGTTGGTTTGTGCGAGGTAGGAAAGAGAGTCGAGACTTTGTCGAGAGGGATACTGCAAGTATGAAGAGAAGAAAAGTGTGAGTGGGAGGTACGTCGAGACGGTTATACAATCTGTCTCTCTCTCTTTCATTTTTTCTTTCTCTTTTCTGTTCCTTTTTTTTTATTTCGGCCAGGATTTATGCTAATAGTCGACGCACGAATCGTGTTCGCTATACCATAAGACGACATTATTCACTTCGATGACGGCGAATCTGTCGACTTCGTGTCTCGTAATTCGTCGCCAAGTTCGCTGGCTTTCCGTTTGGTTGTTTTTCACGCTCGAGTGGTTCGCGATGCTCTTCTCGAGATAGAAAGAGAGAGAGAGAGAGAGAAAGAGAGAGAAACTTCAAGGGTCGCTGATATTGCCGGTACGCTTTTTCGAGCTCAATTTTACTTCATTTTAAATCCATCAAGGATGTGAATTCGATCGTGACTCTAAGAGTTCTCTAGATGTTACTACCCTCTCTGGATTATCGAGTTTGTTTTACGATATATGTATATATATATATATAACAGATGTGTTACTATTACATGTTGCTGGCTAATAAAAGAATTACATCGCTCTTTGTGTAAGTCGATATTTCGATACTGAGTAACAGAAAGCGGAAGAGAGACAGAAAGAGAGAGAGAGAGAGAGAGAGAGAGAGAGAGAGGGAGAGGGAAAGAGAGAGGATGAGAGAGATAGTATGATCCGATAGGAAATGGACCTTCGTCGATTTCGATTCGTGTACTGGATGTGTTATCGTTCTTCAATCGTAATATCGTTCCATTCTCTTGCGCGTGTATCGAATTGTGTAGGTAGGTTTGTACGATCTATGTGGTACACGTTATTGCAACAATCTAATGCATACCGTAATCGGGAAGCCAATGCTAGCCGCGTAGATTAAACGATCTCGATGAAATGTTTTTTTACCCATTAAGAAATGTTCACACTTTAATAGAAAATATTTCGTGTATTTACTTACGTGCTCTCACTTTACTTTAGAGGGGGGATGGATAGAGGGGGAATTGGAAGATAGAAAAAGAAAAGTATAATTCCTCTTTTGAAAATTCGTGCCACGCGAAACGTTTCTCTTGTATTTTCATGTTCATTATGAAAATAGTGGTTTAACGTTCGCATATCATTAGCGGTGTATAACCAGAAGGTGCATGCCTCTTTTTTTGTCAGAAGGGATAAAAGTAACTAGGTTTTAGTTCGCTTCCCCCTTGGAGTCTTTTACTTTGAAAAGATACGCACGTACAAAGACCTTTGTCAGGGTTCGTAGTTAGGCAAGGTATCTACCTGTATATCAAAAGTATGTGGGTGTGTGTGTATATATATATAGTATAGTAAGCAGATAGATAATTTTAAAAGTACGAGCCCTTACACATATCGTGGCTAAAAAAATGTAAAAGAAAGAAAAGAAAAATAAAAAGGAAAAAAAAAAACCGGATTACCTAAAAACGTCATATAACGTTCCGCACTAATGAGGATTTTCTCTCTTTATCCGGAAGATATCCAAAAACGTTATTCCATAGGAGAATCCGATATTCAATATTGGATGATACCTGAAATTCTATCATCTCTAATTAACGTGAGACGTCTAAGATTTTTCTTCGATTAATTAATCTAACAATGTAAAATATCCATTCAATCTAGACAATATTTCGAATCTTAGGAGAATATTGGATAGAGCTAGTTCTACGCTCAATAGAATTTTTATCGGAATTTTATATTGAAGGAGTAGACGTATTCTCTACGTAAATGGACGCATCTATTTCTATGTGTGTGCATATAGACATATGTAAAAAAGTACGTACGTATGTATGTATGTATGCGCGCGCATATGTGTGTGTGTATATATTATACTCACATAGAAGTTACGAGAGAGAGAGAGAGAGAGAGAGAGAGAGAGAGAGATATCTAGACGTTCGAGTTCTCGGCGGAAGGGTAAGAGGGAAATGGTCCATGACGGAGGAAGAGACAGAAATGATTTATGTAGACCGAGCGGGTACAATTTGTATCGCGTCAGGTTTTTTTCACCGACCGAGGGAAAGCAACGCGGGCAGCTGAGTTATTGCCCGGGCAAGGGTTGTCGAGGCGGTTCTGGAACGACTAGAGTGGGGATACTGCCAGAGGGTAGAGGGTGGAAAAGAGGGTAGAGTAGAGTGTCCTCCTTTTCGTAGCACCTTTCGCTTCACCACGTGCCACCTGATTTACGTGAATCCCTTTTTTCGTCCGTCTAATCTAATTACTTTGAGTCCTACTATTTCGGAAATATTAAATACCGAAAGAATATCGAGTTCATTCGGTAAATACTCTTATCGATGTATACGCGTTGAACGTTTTACGAGACTTACGGTCTTAAGATAGTGCTTTTACGAACCCCATAATGCTAATGACAGAGTTTATCAGATTTCCTTTGATATAAATGATCCAATTTAATCTCGGATATTATTTAGAAAATTCACTAACGAACGATTCCCGTTGAAACTTCAATCAAATCCTCGAGATAACTTATATAAGTTCATTTTCTTTTGTCCTTGTCTACGGTCTTCGAATTTAACGGAGTATAGTGACACGACGTCGAGTTTCTCTCTCTCTCTCTTTCTCTTTGTCTGTTTCTGTCTTTCCTATCTAAGAAATATCAAAAGCTATAGTCGATTTTGGCGCGGAGCCTGCTTTGTATGAAGGAGTTGAGCTGCTTGAAGCACGGTTCTATCTTTGTGTCGTCGTCGTCCTCGTCGACGGACAATATTATACGTATTTCTCTCCATTGAGTCGAATACTGCTTGTAGTAGTAATGTCACGTTAATTCGCAGAGAAACGTGATATTACCGTCTCGGTGTTTAGCGATTTAGTAGACGACCATGTCTCCTCTTTAGTTTCATAATCGTTCCTTGAGAATATCTTGTCAGTGAGATATATCACAATCGGATTGCATTCAAGCAAGCAACTAACTGGAAAATCGATCGCAAATACATTCCCCTAAATCATTCATTATAAGTTGTCGATAAAGCGGTTTACTGTGAAAACAAAATTGACCGATTTACAAAGAGCCGTTCGTTGAATTCGAATTTAGTAGTTTAGATCAGCATTTCTCGTATGTCGATCTCGACTGTCTGGCTTTCATGGTAGACGACTACTTGGACGAGCGATACGTATCTCGATAATGTGCTGTACTACAGGCAATTGTGCGTAACGCGTTGGGTGTGAGTTGTTCTGGTAGGGTTTTGCTGCCGTAGCTGCTGCTACTGCTGCTGCTGCTGTTCCTCCTGCTGCTGCTGCTGCTGCTGCTGCTGCAGGGTACCTTAACTCCGGCAATTCGTAAAGCGCGCCAACGCGTCGGCGGCCTCTCTCCCTGGCGTCATTTCCGGCTGACACCGGTATTGTGCGGACTACATTGTCCCCGCGTGTATTCAATGAGACGGCCCGCGGCGACGAACACTGGGTGTATGGCTGGAGGCATCGGGCTGGTTGGGGGTGTGGAGATGTTACTGGAGGAGGAAGAGGAAGAGGAAGAGGAACGTGCTTGCCTATGGAAGGATCGGGAGGAAGGGTGGATATGGAACAGTGATACTGCAACCGCTACAGAGTCAGCCTCTCTCTCTCACTTTCTCTCTTTCTCTATCTATCTCTCCCTACGACTCGCGTAAGCGAACGAGATTCCTTGGAACAATGAATTGTTCTGGAAGATGTCATTGTCCGATCGCTCTCGGGTCCTGTCGTCGTGTTTCGCACAGTAAACTCGCGCCCTTCGTCCCTCCTCTTCCTCTCTTTCTATTCCCGTCATCATTTCATGCGTTTCTCCTTGCCCATCTTCCTTCTCTAAGCCTACCTGTCGTCCCCTTATTTTGTTGCTTGTCGAATCACAAGGGTCTGCCTTTTATGACTAGTTCGTCGTGTTGATCTGTCGTTTATATCATCGACCTTGTACTTCGACACGCTTCTCGCCTTTATTACTCCCCGACGTATATACTCCTATATACGTGTTTACGTCTATGACACATACATATGTACCTTCCATATAGGAAGTCTAAGTGCATTGAGTAATCACGACTACGCATTCGCGGGTGACACTCGTAGGATGACATATAGCAAAGTCGAGAAACATCGCTGTTCCGAACTATCCAGTTCATTAACCCGTTTATAGTGTCACGATTTTTCATCCGTTATCTGAATGTTCCTCTTTGATATTATCGTTAATAAATTACTACTTCCACAGAGTTTTGTTGTTTCCTCGCATCGTACGATTTCCAGAGATACGCTCTCGTACATGTATCTGCTTTCGCGTATCTACTCTCATTACTTCTCTTCCTATAATTATATATATATATATAGATCACATAGGTATATCTACAATATATACCTTTTTATTTCTATTATCGAGGAACGTCTGCACATCGCACGATAATTGATATACTCAATGAAATAAATTTTCCTTATATTTTAAAAATGAAAGAGTATAATTTATCTTTATATCGAGATATTCCTTTGGTGCATATATCATGATTTTAGTATAAAACTTGAAAGTAAAATTTAATAGAGATTTGTACGCTACGTTCATTACTCGCTAGCGTAAAATTTAGTGCATCTCCAAAATGAATATAAAATATATATATATACATATATGTATGTATGTATGCATACTTTTTATATAACATTGTACGTATTTATGGCATCATTATTAGGCAATAAATCATTCGTGAATGTCTCTCGTCACGATTAATGCGTGCACAATGCTGAAAATATTATTTGGGATAATTGTTAAATACGATTTATGGTTATCACCGATTGGACGTATAGAGAAAGCGTAAATTACAGTTTAAATCGAAATCATTCTTCTTTGCCAAGCACATCGCATTAACCTTCGAGTCGAGACACAGCGGGCTTACGATCGAAATTGTGAGAGAAAGCGTAGCCATTACGGGGAAGTGGGTCATCGAAACAAGTAGAGAGGGGTCATTGCGATTCCGCGTGCAAACTGTTGCTGAGTTTCTGGCGAGGAGATCTCTTTTTCTTTAGGATGGACCAAAGATCGATTTCTAGTTGATCGTTTCGAGCAAATGTTTTATTTATTGATCGATTTCTAGTTGATCGTTTCGAGCAAATGTTTTATTTATTAACATGTACGTAGATATTTACGATGTGTTTAGTTCCAATCTTTCCTAATTTCTTTTTCTTTTGTTGAAGAATGACATTTTCGATATTATTAAATATCTATTTGCCCAAGTGCCACTAAATAAGCGAACGAGAAAGAAAATCAAAACTATTTTACGTGAGAAAGACATAAATGAATGAATGAATGAATGAATAATTTAGAAATAAAGAAAAGCTAAAAAAAAAAGAAAGAAAGAAGAAAAAATAAAGAAAGAGAAATAAAACATACAGTAGAAATCTAGTCTTCGAAGGAGGAAGTTCCCGTCTCGAAAAATAAATTCGTTCATAACTCAATATTTTGACGGAACGCAGGTCGGATTGCGACTGGCGAGGGAATCGAATCTGAAGTTAACTCAATTTCCGCTTTCCCGAAGTCGACTGGTTTTGCGTCTATCTACGTGATTGCCTTCTACCGTCTTGCCGTTCGTCCCTATTTTATCCAGTTTCGTTCTGACCGAGTAACGCGAATCGTTTTTAAGGATTCCAGTCGATTCTTGGTTCAAGTTGTGTTACTAAGACGACGACGACGACGACGACGACAACGGTGACGACGACAATGTCGAGTTGGATGGAGAGAAGAATGTACGTCGTTGGGAAAAGTAAAAGGAAGGAAAGAAGGAAGGAAGGAAGGAAGGAAGGAAGGAAGGAAGGAAGGAAAGAAGGATCAGTAGTAAAAGAGGAAGACGAAGAAGAAGAAGAAGACGTGCTCCCAAGAGATGTGAACTGGTAGCTGAAAGCAAACGATATTGCTCCTTCGTAGTCTGAAATGGTTGGTAAGAGACGCCAGTGTACCATACCTCTTTCCTCTCTTTCTCATCCTCCTTTTCCTCCGAGCTTCCTCCAGGAGAAAACGGATAAAAAGATTACAAGAGCAAATACCGGAGCGTGGCAAATCCGAAGCGTTGAACGGACCAACGTGAAGATAGAAATCTTTCGGCTCCCTTTCGACGAGTAAACAGAAAGTAGAATCCGCGATCCCAACGCGGACGCGTTGAACTGTTGATCTCTCCAATCTACACGACGCCGCAAGGACTACAAGGTTAAATCTCGGAAGACGAATAATCGAGAAAAGTTTAAGTGAAACTCAAATACTTTGGAACGTTCTCGTTTCTTCCACTTTTCTCGTTCGTGCCGATCGTTAACGGGTAAATGGTGAGAAAGACAGAGAGAGAGAGAGAAAGAGAGTCACGAGTATACTAGTTAATGCGCTTTAGTATTTCTTTCTATCCGAGTTTTTCTTATTTATATAAGCAAAATAGATAAGTACACGTTTGTTTACGTGGATTCTCTTGCATTCGAGATATTCTTATTAATATCTCTTTATTTTTCATGAAGAATTTTTCTTCGAAATACGACAAATAGATTGTAGTACCGCGATCTTAAAAATTTATATAGTGAGCTTACACGATGTACTCCCTTTCGAGATCGAGTACATGTAAGGGGATGATGGAGAAATAAAGAGAGAAAAATGGAGAAAGAGAGATACGGTAGGAAAGAAACGGACGAACACAAAAGTCACTCTTGGTCTTCTCGTCGCTATTTCTTTCGGCGAATCCCTGGGATTTATGAAATGTCTGGCGCGTATCCTTCGATTCCATTTGTCGAAGCGCACGGGTAATAAAAGGAACGCGATAAGATGAAGCATTGTAAAACTTACGACCATTATCATTAATCAATTTTTTCTTTCCATTCTCATTGCATCCTGGAAAAGTACGTTGGTGTAAAATGGAAAGAATAAAATACTAAAGAATAAAATATTTACCAATGTATAAGACGTTGAATGATCGCATGTACTCCTATGATTTCTCTTTTTCATTCTCTCTTCTCTCTCTCTCTCTCTCCCTATCTATCTATCTATCTATCTATCTATCTATCTATCTCCCTTTAGGAAAAATTGATTCGATCGATATATCGTATCACGTCGTTTACTCGACCCTTTGAATTCGCCGTGTCGTTTGAAGTCGTGCATCGTTTCGCAAGCGCGTTTATCCTCGCGAACCTCCGATATCGTTCGTCCGCTCGAACGTTTCGTCAAGAAGACTCGTCCCTTTTGATGCACCCTACACCCTTCGCTATGAGAAAGGGGATAAAATGTCAGGATTAAGGGCCGTGCATTCCTCCTATACACGCTCGTCTGCCTAACATGCATGCGAGACAGGTAGCGCATCGTCGTCGACGAACTCGCTCGACGAGAACTGTGCAGGGAAGTAGAAAAAAATATTATTTCGACTTTCCGTCCTTTTTTAAAGTTTCTTTCTCTCTCTCTCTCTCTCTCTCTCTCTCTCTCTCTCTCTCTGTCGAAGCTAAAATTGAAACTGATGCTTGAAAATTTTCTTTTTCTTTCTAAGAATCGCGTGTACGAAGTCGATTGATTGAGATATCCACGACACTCCACAGGCTTCATAAATTTTGATCGATTCGAGTAATTGCCAA
The DNA here is from genome assembly GCF_905475345.1 of Vespula vulgaris. Lineage (NCBI taxonomy): Eukaryota > Metazoa > Arthropoda > Insecta > Hymenoptera > Vespidae > Vespula > Vespula vulgaris. The sequence continues at coordinate 6,320,444 of NC_066592.1, read as the reverse complement.
AGTTCTTGGTAGCCCAGTTTTCCCTTCGACGTTTGCACGGAAAACGAGCGCGCGATTAGTCCAGACCCAGAAGGTATTTCCCATGGGCGTTTATATCATGAATGCGACATTAGCGAGCAACGTGTTATTCAGGACGTCGCGTTGCCACAAGAGACAGATGGATGGATGGATAGATGAGAACCGTAGTGAGGGTAGATGAGATAGTAAGAAGAAGGTAGTCCTTCGATTCTTAGGTGGTGAGATGAAGACGACGGGAGAGAGAGAGAGAGAGAGAGAGAGAGAAGAGAGAGAGAAAGAGAGAACTATTCCCAAGTGCACCCTTTTCGTATCTTTTTCATGACGTGTAAGACAGGTCGAGTGGAATGATAGGAATACTGACAGAAAGAAAGAGAGAGAGAGAGAGAAGAAGGAGAGGAAGATGGTTGGTATCGAATTTGCGTCGTATTTACCCGAGGAAAGCGTCCCGACGCCTTCTCTTCCGTTCGGTTCGACGTTGCGCTCGTGCCTCCCCAAGAGTGGTTATAAGACAAACACCGTCGATTTGTTTTACGAGCCGGTAAATATACCAAGTTATGAGTTACGTGTCTCTGCTTGGATTCTCCTTTTCGCTTACTCGCGTCTTCTCCAAGAATCTTGTTTTTTATTTTGAGGAAAGAGTCGGACAGCAAATGCAAAGGACGATGATATTTTTTTATTTCGATGATTTCTTTCTATTTTTCTTTCTTTCTTTTCTTTTCTTGTCTCTTTTGGTAATATCAATTCTTCTTTGCTCTTACGTTCGTCGTCCTGCTATTTTTCTTGTGTTAAAACTACGAAGACAATTCGACGATTCTAACGTGTTTAAATTATTACTCCGCACGTTTTGTGAGTTTCGTCCGCCCGACGACCCGTTCGAATTCATCGCTCGCGGAATCGAGGACGAGGAAAACGTGGAAGACGAGGTGGAGGAGGTATTCCACACTTTCGAAAGAGAGGAGAGCGTCGTGCTTTGAATACTGATCGAGCGTAAATTTTGCAGCTTGACTACGGAACGTTCGAAAACGGAACGATCCGGAGGTTGGCGAGCGTAACGACTCTTTTCGTTGAGCGCGACAGGTGAGGGTACCCTCATATCTCATTCACGGTTCGAGTCTGGATTTAAAGTTACGCTCGATGCTGCGCAAATAGAGGGTCGAGGGGAAGGGAAGAAGAGACGAGAGAAGAGGAAGAAGAGAGGTCGAAGAGAGGTAGTCGGAAGCTGCCTAGAAAGAGAGGTAATGAGAGGGAGGGTCAGAGAGGGAAGAGTGACAGGAAAAGGGTGGGTCGTTCGAGAGGGCAAGGCGAAACCACGAGCCATCGACCCTGGAGTCAGGTTCGAGCTCGTTATACTCTCTCTCCTACAGGATGCATCCCAGTACACTGACGCAATAGACACATACACAGACACACACATACACAGACAGCGCGCGCGCGCCCACGTCCGCGCTCATGCTCACGCATGACGCACACTCGCGTATACTTTCGTACACACATACTTCTCTTTCTCTCCGTATCTCTATGCAGTTTTAGAACGAGACGCGATAGAAGAGAAGAGAGCCCGCACATTCGCCGCATGCACACGCCGCGTGTACCCACAGAGCGCGCGTTTCGTGACGGTGAATGTGCTACGCGGTACCGCCCCGACGACCAACGGCGTATATCGTACAGTTGCAAACCAAAACCGTGCATGTGCCACACAGCCGCGATATATCTACAAAGGATAGAAGAAGATAGAGAGACAGATAGATAGAAATAGTAGAGAAAAAGAGAGAGAAAGAGGAAGAGAAATTGTCAAAAAAAAAACTCCTACTCTCTCGCTATTTTGACCGCCGCTTGTTTTTTCTGCCGGAGGACACAAAAAGCTGGGTACGTCAAAAGCAACCTGCTACCACGATTTCCGTCCTCAACCTAAACTCTTCCCTTTTTGTTCTCTCTCTTTCTCTAAATTTCTTTCTCACTCTTCTCTATCTTTGTATTTGCTCTCTATGTTATTGCGGAAAAACCGCATTTGTTATTACACGATTCAAGATATAGGAAATATCCGTTTGCAGAATTTACGTTCTCATCAAAGGTTCCTAGTTCTACATCATATATACGTACATGCATACATACATACATGCAAACATACGTACATGCATACATACATACGTATATTCGCTTCACTTGCAATATGGAAATTTGTAGTGAGTTAGCCCTGTTTATTAGATGTATAGAGAATGTTACGGCATATCGAATACGGCTTATTATATATAAGCAGGTATGACACGTTGAAATTCAAATATTGACTACGACTATTTAGTGTTATCCTTTAATTGGCCTACATTTACGAGGATTAACGTGTACGGTATATGACCGTAACGATGGTTCAGGGAATTCGCATTGATGTGAATGAAATTAATATTATGGACATTTTCAATTGTATGCTACACTCTAAATAGTAAATAAATATAATTACTGTCTGAAATAATCTAACAACGATCTTAACGCCAGTGATTTGTACCTTTTTTCTTTTTTTTCTCGCCTTTAAAGAATTAGATAGACATTGTAAGATAAAGTTGTAAAAGAGAGAGGAAGAGAGAGAGAGAGAGAGAGAGAGAGAGACGTCGATGCGAGCGATACGATAAAGCCAAGCGTACATTTATAAACCTCTTGAGGCCTCTCGTTTGCCTAAGTCAACAGAGAGAGAGAGAGAGAGAGAGAGAGAGAGAGAGAGAGAGAGAGAGAGAGAGAGAGACAGAAAGGGGTAGAATGCATGGACCGTTCGCTATTGATGCTATCGGAGCGATGCTCTTACATAAGTACATCTTCACTTACGCGACCTTTTATACGTCGACCTCGAGGATCGATCGATCGTCGATCTCTCTTCCTTCTCTCTTGCACCGAAGGATAGACGCGTTGTCCTGCTCTTTAACGTCAGCGCAGAAGC